>NW_027364283.1:0-266488 GCF_046119375.1 Phyllobates terribilis
GATTCAAAGAGAGTGAGATGCCAGCTCCTTTCATTCAGTCAGTAGCTTCAAACATTTCTGGACGTTTTTCAATGGCAAAAATCAATGAATATTGTAAATGCACAAACAGTAATATCTCCACATTGCAAGGTGCAATTCTGAAATTTTTTGCTTTTTCCTGTTAATCCTAGCATGATAAAGAAGATTCAAAGAGAGTGAGATGCCAGCTCCTTTCATTCAGTCAGTAGCTTCAAACATTTCTGGTATATGAAAAACATGTTTTTCAATGGCAAAAATCAATGAATATTGTAAATGCACAAACAGTAATATCTCCACATTGCAAGGTGCAATTCTGAAATTTTTTGCTTTTTCCTGCTAATCCTAGCATGATAAAGAAGATTCAAAGAGAGTGAGATGCCAGCTCCTTTCATTCAGTCAGTAGCTTCAAACATTTCTGGACGTTTTTCAATGGCAAAAATCAATGAATATTGTAAATGCACAAACAGTAATATCTCCACATTGCAAGGTGCAATTCTGAAATTTTTTGCTTTTTCCTGTTAATCCTAGCATGATAAAGAAGATTCAAAGAGAGTGAGATGCCAGCTCCTTTCATTCAGTCAGTAGCTTCAAACATTTCTGGTATATGAAAAACATGTTTTTCAATGGCAAAAATCAATGAATATTGTAAATGCACAAACAGTAATATCTCCACATTGCAAGGTGCAATTCTGAAATTTTTTGCTTTTTCCTGCTAATCCTAGCATGATAAAGAAGATTCAAAGAGTGAGATGCCAGCTCCTTTCATTCAGTCAGTAGCTTCAAACATTTCTGGTATATGAAAAACATGTTTTTCAATGGCAAAAATCAATGAATATTGTAAATGCACAAACAGTAATATCTCCACATTGCAAGGTGCAATTCTGAAATTTTTTGCTTTTTCCTGCTAATCCTAGCATGATAAAGAAGATTCAAAGAGAGTGAGATGCCAGCTCCTTTCATTCAGTCAGTAGCTTCAAACATTTCTGGTATATGAAAAACATGTTTTTCAATGGCAAAAATCAATGAATATTGTAAATGCACAAACAGTAATATCTCCACATTGCAAGGTGCAATTCGGAAATTCTTTGCTTTTTCCTGCTAATCCTAGCATGATAAAGAAGATTCAAAGAGAGTGAGATGCCAGCTCCTTTCATTCAGTCAGTAGCTTCAAACATTTCTGGTATATGAATAACATGATGTTTTTCAATGGCAAAAATCAATGAATATTGTAAATGCACAAACAGTAATATCTCCACATTGCAAGGTGCAATTCTGAAATTTTTTGCTTTTTCCTGCTAATCCTAGCATGATAAAGAAGATTCAAAGAGAGTGAGATGCCAGCTCCTTTCATTCAGTCAGTAGCTTCAAACATTTCTGGACGTTTTTCAATGGCAAAAATCAATGAATATTGTAAATGCACAAACAGTAATATCTCCACATTGCAAGGTGCAATTCTGAAATTTTTTGCTTTTTCCTGTTAATCCTAGCATGATAAAGAAGTTTCAAAGAGAGTGAGATGCCAGCTCCTTTCATTCAGTCAGTAGCTTCAAACATTTCTGGTATATGAAAAACATGTTTTTCAATGGCAAAAATCAATGAATATTGTAAATGCACAAACAGTAATATCTCCACATTGCAAGGTGCAATTCTGAAATTTTTTGCTTTTTCCTGCTAATCCTAGCATGATAAAGAAGATTCAAAGAGAGTGAGATGCCAGCTCCTTTCATTCAGTCAGTAGCTTCAAACATTTCTGGTATATGAAAAACATGTTTTTCAATGGCAAAAATCAATGAATATTGTAAATGCACAAACAGTAATATCTCCACATTGCAAGGTTCAATTCTGAAATTTTTTGCTTTTTCCTGCTAATCCTAGCATGATAAAGAAGATTCAAAGAGAGTGAGATGCCAGCTCCTTTCATTCAGTCAGTAGCTTCAATCATTTCTGGACGTTTTTCAATGGCAAAAATCAATGAATATTGTAAATGCACAAACAGTAATATCTCCACATTGCAAGGTGCAATTCTGAAATTTTTTGCTTTTTCCTGTTAATCCTAGCATGATAAAGAAGATTCAAAGAGAGTGAGATGCCAGCTCCTTTCATTCAGTCAGTAGCTTCAAACATTTCTGGTATATGAAAAACATGTTTTTCAATGGCAAAAATCAATGAATATTGTAAATGCACAAACAGTAATATCTCCACATTGCAAGGTGCAATTCTGAAATTTTTTGCTTTTTCCTGTTAATCCTAGCATGATAAAGAAGATTCAAAGAGAGTGAGATGCCAGCTCCTTTCATTCAGTCAGTAGCTTCAAACATTTCTGGTATATGAAAAACATGTTTTTCAATGGCAAAAATCAATGAATATTGTAAATGCACAAACATTAATATCTCCACATTGCAAGGTGCAATTCTGAAATTTTTTGCTTTTTCCTGCTAATCCTAGCATGATAAAGAAGATTCAAAGAGAGTGAGATGCCGGCTCCTTTCATTCAGTCAGTAGCTTCAAACATTTCTGGACGTTTTTCAATGGCAAAAATCAATGAATATTGTAAATGCACAAACAGTAATATCTCCACATTGCAAGGTGCAATTCTGAAATTTTTTGCTTTTTCCTGTTAATCCTAGCATGATAAAGAAGATTCAAAGAGAGTGAGATGCCAGCTCCTTTCATTCAGTCAGTAGCTTCAAACATTTCTGGTATATGAAAAACATGTTTTTCAATGGCAAAAATCAATGAATATTGTAAATGCACAAACAGTAATATCTCCACATTGCAAGGTGCAATTCTGAAATTTTTTGCTTTTTCCTGTTAATCCTAGCATGATAAAGAAGATTCAAAGAGAGTGAGATGCCAGCTCCTTTCATTCAGTCAGTAGCTTCAAACATTTCTGGTATATGAAAAACATGTTTTTCAATGGCAAAAATCAATGAATATTGTAAATGCACAAACAGTAATATCTCCACATTGCAAGGTGCAATTCTGAAATTTTTTGCTTTTTCCTGCTAATCCTAGCATGATAAAGAAGATTCAAAGAGAGTGAGATGCCGGCTCCTTTCATTCAGTCAGTAGCTTCAAACATTTCTGGACGTTTTTCAATGGCAAAAATCAATGAATATTGTAAATGCACAAACAGTAATATCTCCACATTGCAAGGTGCAATTCTGAAATTTTTTGCTTTTTCCTGTTAATCCTAGCATGATAAAGAAGATTCAAAGAGAGTGAGATGCCAGCTCCTTTCATTCAGTCAGTAGCTTCAAACATTTCTGGTATATGAAAAACATGTTTTTCAATGGCAAAAATCAATGAATATTGTAAATGCACAAACAGTAATATCTCCACATTGCAAGGTGCAATTCTGAAATTTTTTGCTTTTTCCTGTTAATCCTAGCATGATAAAGAAGATTCAAAGAGAGTGAGATGCCAGCTCCTTTCATTCAGTCAGTAGCTTCAAACATTTCTGGTATATGAAAAACATGTTTTTCAATGGCAAAAATCAATGAATATTGTAAATGCACAAACAGTAATATCTCCACATTGCAAGGTGCAATTCTGAAATTTTTTGCTTTTTCCTGCTAATCCTAGCATGATAAAGAAGATTCAAAGAGTGAGATGCCAGCTCCTTTCATTCAGTCAGTAGCTTCAAACATTTCTGGTATATGAAAAACATGTTTTTCAATGGCAAAAATCAATGAATATTGTAAATGCACAAACAGTAATATCTCCACATTGCAAGGTGCAATTCTGAAATTTTTTGCTTTTTCCTGCTTATCCTAGCATGATAAAGAAGATTCAAAGAGAGTGAGATGCCAGCTCCTTTCATTCAGTCAGTAGCTTCAAACATTTCTGGACGTTTTTCAATGGCAAAAATCAATGAATATTGTAAATGCACAAACAGTAATATCTCCACATTGCAAGGTGCAATTCTGAAATTTTTTGCTTTTTCCTGTTAATCCTAGCATGATAAAGAAGATTCAAAGAGAGTGAGATGCCAGCTCCTTTCATTCAGTCAGTAGCTTCAAACATTTCTGGTATATGAAAAACATGTTTTTCAATGGCAAAAATCAATGAATATTGTAAATGCACAAACAGTAATATCTCCACATTGCAAGGTGCAATTCTGAAATTTTTTGCTTTTTCCTGCTTATCCTAGCATGATAAAGAAGATTCAAAGAGAGTGAGATGCCAGCTCCTTTCATTCAGTCAGTAGCTTCAAACATTTCTGGTATATGAAAAACATGTTTTTGAATGGCAAAAATCAATGAATATTGTAAATGCACAAACAGTAATATCTCCACATTGCAAGGTGCAATTCTGAAATTTTTTGCTTTTTCCTGCTAATCCTAGCATGATAAAGAAGATTCAAAGAGTGAGATGCCAGCTCCTTTCATTCAGTCAGTAGCTTCAAACATTTCTGGTATATGAAAAACATGTTTTTCAATGGCAAAAATCAATGAATATTGTAAATGCACAAACAGTAATATCTCCACATTGCAAGGTGCAATTCTGAAATTTTTTGCTTTTTCCTGCTAATCCTAGCATGATAAAGAAGATTCAAAGAGAGTGAGATGCCAGCTCCTTTCATTCAGTCAGTAGCTTCAAACATTTCTGGACGTTTTTCAATGGCAAAAATCAATGAATATTGTAAATGCACAAACAGTAATATCTCCACATTGCAAGGTGCAATTCTGAAATTTTTTGCTTTTTCCTGTTAATCCTAGCATGATAAAGAAGATTCAAAGAGAGTGAGATGCCAGCTCCTTTCATTCAGTCAGTAGCTTCAAACATTTCTGGTATATGAAAAACATGTTTTTCAATGGCAAAAATCAATGAATATTGTAAATGCACAAACAGTAATATCTCCACATTGCAAGGTGCAATTCTGAAATTTTTTGCTTTTTCCTGCTAATCCTAGCATGATAAAGAAGATTCAAAGAGAGTGAGATGCCAGCTCCTTTCATTCAGTCAGTAGCTTCAAACATTTCTGGTATATGAAAAACATGTTTTTCAATGGCAAAAATCAATGAATATTGTAAATGCACAAACAGTAATATCTCCACATTGCAAGGTGCAATTCGGAAATTCTTTGCTTTTTCCTGCTAATCCTAGCATGATAAAGAAGATTCAAAGAGAGTGAGATGCCAGCTCCTTTCATTCAGTCAGTAGCTTCAAACATTTCTGGTATATGAAAAACATGTTTTTCAATGGCAAAAATCAATGAATATTGTAAATGCACAAACAGTAATATCTCCACATTGCAAGGTGCAATTCTGAAATTTTTTGCTTTTTCCTGCTAATCCTAGCATGATAAAGAAGATTCAAAGAGAGTGAGATGCCAGCTCCTTTCATTCAGTCAGTAGCTTCAAACATTTCTGGACGTTTTTCAATGGCAAAAATCAATGAATATTGTAAATGCACAAACAGTAATATCTCCACATTGCAAGGTGCAATTCGGAAATTCTTTGCTTTTTCCTGCTAATCCTAGCATGATAAAGAAGATTCAAAGAGAGTGAGATGCCAGCTCCTTTCATTCAGTCAGTAGCTTCAAACATTTCTGGTATATGAAAAACATGTTTTTCAATGGCAAAAATCAATGAATATTGTAAATGCACAAACAGTAATATCTCCACATTGCAAGGTGCAATTCTGAAATTTTTTGCTTTTTCCTGTTAATCCTAGCATGATAAAGAAGATTCAAAGAGAGTGAGATGCCAGCTCCTTTCATTCAGTCAGTAGCTTCAAACATTTCTGGTATATGAAAAACATGTTTTTCAATGGCAAAAATCAATGAATATTGTAAATGCACAAACAGTAATATCTCCACATTGCAAGGTGCAATTCTGAAATTTTTTGCTTTTTCCTGCTAATCCTAGCATGATAAAGAAGATTCAAAGAGAGTGAGATGCCAGCTCCTTTCATTCAGTCAGTAGCTTCAAACATTTCTGGTATATGAAAAACATGTTTTTCAATGGCAAAAATCAATGAATATTGTAAATGCACAAACAGTAATATCTCCACATTGCAAGGTGCAATTCTGAAATTTTTTGCTTTTTCCTGCTAATCCTAGCATGATAAAGAAGATTCAAAGAGAGTGAGATGCCAGCTCCTTTCATTCAGTCAGTAGCTTCAAACATTTCTGGACGTTTTTCAATGGCAAAAATCAATGAATATTGTAAATGCACAAACAGTAATATCTCCACATTGCAAGGTGCAATTCTGAAATTTTTTGCTTTTTCCTGTTAATCCTAGCATGATAAAGAAGATTCAAAGAGAGTGAGATGCCAGCTCCTTTCATTCAGTCAGTAGCTTCAAACATTTCTGGTATATGAAAAACATGTTTTTCAATGGCAAAAATCAATGAATATTGTAAATGCACAAACAGTAATATCTCCACATTGCAAGGTGCAATTCTGAAATTTTTTGCTTTTTCCTGTTAATCCTAGCATGATAAAGAAGATTCAAAGAGAGTGAGATGCCAGCTCCTTTCATTCAGTCAGTAGCTTCAAACATTTCTGGTATATGAAAAACATGTTTTTCAATGGCAAAAATCAATGAATATTGTAAATGCACAAACAGTAATATCTCCACATTGCAAGGTGCAATTCTGAAATTTTTTGCTTTTTCCTGCTAATCCTAGCATGATAAAGAAGATTCAAAGAGTGAGATGCCAGCTCCTTTCATTCAGTCAGTAGCTTCAAACATTTCTGGTATATGAAAAACATGTTTTTCAATGGCAAAAATCAATGAATATTGTAAATGCACAAACAGTAATATCTCCACATTGCAAGGTGCAATTATGAAATTTTTTGCTTTTTCCTGCTAATCCTAGCATGATAAAGAAGATTCAAAGAGAGTGAGATGCCAGCTCCTTTCATTCAGTCAGTAGCTTCAAACATTTCTGGACGTTTTTCAATGGCAAAAATCAATGAATATTGTAAAGGCACAAACAGTAATATCTCCACATTGCAAGGTGCAATTCTGAAATTTTTTGCTTTTTCCTGTTAATCCTAGCATGATAAAGAAGATTCAAAGAGAGTGAGATGCCAGCTCCTTTCATTCAGTCAGTAGCTTCAAACATTTCTGGTATATGAAAAACATGTTTTTCAATGGCAAAAATCAATGAATATTGTAAATGCACAAACAGTAATATCTCCACATTGCAAGGTGCAATTCTGAAATTTTTTGCTTTTTCCTGCTAATCCTAGCATGATAAAGAAGATTCAAAGAGAGTGAGATGCCAGCTCCTTTCATTCAGTCAGTAGCTTCAAACATTTCTGGTATATGAAAAACATGTTTTTCAATGGCAAAAATCAATGAATATTGTAAATGCACAAACAGTAATATCTCCACATTGCAAGGTGCAATTTGGAAATTTTTTGCTTTTTCCAGCTAATCCTAGCATGATAAAGAAGATTCAAAGAGAGTGAGATGCCAGCTCCTTTCATTCAGTCAGTAGCTTCAAACATTTCTGGTATATGAATAACATGATGTTTTTCAATGGCAAAAATCAATGAATATTGTAAATGCACAAACAGTAATATCTCCACATTGCAAGGTGCAATTCTGAAATTTTTTGCTTTTTCCTGCTAATCCTAGCATGATAAAGAAGATTCAAAGAGAGTGAGATGCCAGCTCCTTTCATTCAGTCAGTAGCTTCAAACATTTCTGGTATATGAAAAACATGTTTTTCAATGGCAAAAATCAATGAATATTGTAAATGCACAAACAGTAATATCTCCACATTGCAAGGTGCAATTCTGAAATTTTTTGCTTTTTCCTGCTAATCCTAGCATGATAAAGAAGATTCAAAGAGAGTGAGATGCCAGCTCCTTTCATTCAGTCAGTAGCTTCAAACATTTCTGGACGTTTTTCAATGGCAAAAATCAATGAATATTGTAAATGCACAAACAGTAATATCTCCACATTGCAAGGTGCAATTCTGAAATTTTTTGCTTTTTCCTGTTAATCCTAGCATGATAAAGAAGATTCAAAGAGAGTGAGATGCCAGCTCCTTTCATTCAGTCAGTAGCTTCAAACATTTCTGGTATATGAAAAACATGTTTTTCAATGGCAAAAATCAATGAATATTGTAAATGCACAAACAGTAATATCTCCACATTGCAAGGTGCAATTCTGAAATTTTTTGCTTTATCCTGCTAATCCTAGCATGATAAAGAAGATTCAAAGAGAGTGAGATGCCAGCTCCTTTCATTCAGTCAGTAGCTTCAAACATTTCTGGTATATGAAAAACATGTTTTTCAATGGCAAAAATCAATGAATATTGTAAATGCACAAACAGTAATATCTCCACATTGCAAGGTGCAATTCGGAAATTTTTTGCTTTTTCCAGCTAATCCTAGCATGATAAAGAAGATTCAAAGAGAGTGAGATGCCAGCTCCTTTCATTCAGTCAGTAGCTTCAAACATTTCTGGTATATGAATAACATGATGTTTTTCAATGGCAAAAATCAATGAATATTGTAAATGCACAAACAGTAATATCTCCACATTGCAAGGTGCAATTCTGAAATTTTTTGCTTCTTCCTGCTAATCCTAGCATGATAAAGAAGATTCAAAGAGAGTGAGATGCCAGCTCCTTTCATTCAGTCAGTAGCTTCAAACATTTCTGGACGTTTTTCAATGGCAAAAATCAATGAATATTGTAAATGCACAAACAGTAATATCTCCACATTGCAAGGTGCAATTCTGAAATTTTTTGCTTTTTCCTGCTAATCCTAGCATGATAAAGAAGATTCAAAGAGAGTGAGATGCCAGCTCCTTTCATTCAGTCAGTAGCTTCAAACATTTCTGGTATATGAAAAACATGTTTTTCAATGGCAAAAATCAATGAATATTGTAAATGCACAAACAGTAATATCTCCACATTGCAAGGTGCAATTCTGAAATTTTTTGCTTTTTCCTGCTAATCCTAGCATGATAAAGAAGATTCAAAGAGTGAGATGCCAGCTCCTTTCATTCAGTCAGTAGCTTCAAACATTTCTGGTATATGAAAAACATGTTTTTCAATGGCAAAAATCAATGAATATTGTAAATGCACAAACAGTAATATCTCAACATTGCAAGGTGCAATTCTGAAATTTTTTGCTTTTTCCTGCTAATCCTAGCATGATAAAGAAGATTCAAAGAGAGTGAGATGCCAGCTCCTTTCATTCAGTCAGTAGCTTCAAACATTTCTGGACGTTTTTCAATGGCAAAAATCAATGAATATTGTAAATGCACAAACAGTAATATCTCCACATTGCAAGGTGCAATTCTGAAATTTTTTGCTTTTTCCTGTTAATCCTAGCATGATAAAGAAGATTCAAAGAGAGTGAGATGCCAGCTCCTTTCATTCAGTCAGTAGCTTCAAACATTTCTGGTATATGAAAAACATGTTTTTCAATGGCAAAAATCAATGAATATTGTAAATGCACAAACAGTAATATCTCCACATTGCAAGGTGCAATTCTGAAATTTTTTGCTTTTTCCTGCTAATCCTAGCATGATAAAGAAGATTCAAAGAGAGTGAGATGCCAGCTCCTTTCATTCAGTCAGTAGCTTCAAACATTTCTGGTATATGAAAAACATGTTTTTCAATGGCAAAAATCAATGAATATTGTAAATGCACAAACAGTAATATCTCCACATTGCAAGGTGCAATTCTGAAATTTTTTGCTTTTTCCTGTTAATCCTAGCATGATAAAGAAGATTCAAAGAGAGTGAGATGCCAGCTCCTTTCATTCAGTCAGTAGCTTCAAACATTTCTGGTATATGAAAAACATGTTTTTCAATGGCAAAAATCAATGAATATTGTAAATGCACAAACAGTAATATCTCCACATTGCAAGGTGCAATTCTGAAATTTTTTGCTTTTTCCTGCTAATCCTAGCATGATAAAGAAGATTCAAAGAGAGTGAGATGCCAGCTCCTTTCATTCAGTCAGTAGCTTCAAACATTTCTGGTATATGAAAAACATGTTTTTCAATGGCAAAAATCAATGAATATTGTAAATGCACAAACAGTAATATCTCCACATTGCAAGGTGCAATTCTGAAATTTTTTGCTTTTTCCTGCTAATCCTAGCATGATAAAGAAGATTCAAAGAGAGTGAGATGCCAGCTCCTTTCATTCAGTCAGTAGCTTCAAACATTTCTGGACGTTTTTCAATGGCAAAAATCAATGAATATTGTAAATGCACAAACAGTAATATCTCCACATTGCAAGGTGCAATTCTGAAATTTTTTGCTTTTTCCTGCTAATCCTAGCATGATAAAGAAGATTCAAAGAGAGTGAGATGCCAGCTCCTTTCATTCAGTCAGTAGCTTCAAACATTTCTGGTATATGAAAAACATGTTTTTCAATGGCAAAAATCAATGAATATTGTAAATGCACAAACAGTAATATCTCCACATTGCAAGGTGCAATTCTGAAATTTTTTGCTTTTTCCTGCTAATCCTAGCATGATAAAGAAGATTCAAAGAGTGAGATGCCAGCTCCTTTCATTCAGTCAGTAGCTTCAAACATTTCTGGTATATGAAAAACATGTTTTTCAATGGCAAAAATCAATGAATATTGTAAATGCACAAACAGTAATATCTCAACATTGCAAGGTGCAATTCTGAAATTTTTTGCTTTTTCCTGCTAATCCTAGCATGATAAAGAAGATTCAAAGAGAGTGAGATGCCAGCTCCTTTCATTCAGTCAGTAGCTTCAAACATTTCTGGACGTTTTTCAATGGCAAAAATCAATGAATATTGTAAATGCACAAACAGTAATATCTCCACATTGCAAGGTGCAATTCTGAAATTTTTTGCTTTTTCCTGTTAATCCTAGCATGATAAAGAAGATTCAAAGAGAGTGAGATGCCAGCTCCTTTCATTCAGTCAGTAGCTTCAAACATTTCTGGTATATGAAAAACATGTTTTTCAATGGCAAAAATCAATGAATATTGTAAATGCACAAACAGTAATATCTCCACATTGCAAGGTGCAATTCTGAAATTTTTTGCTTTTTCCTGCTAATCCTAGCATGATAAAGAAGATTCAAAGAGAGTGAGATGCCAGCTCCTTTCATTCAGTCAGTAGCTTCAAACATTTCTGGTATATGAAAAACATGTTTTTCAATGGCAAAAATCAATGAATATTGTAAATGCACAAACAGTAATATCTCCACATTGCAAGGTGCAATTCTGAAATTTTTTGCTTTTTCCTGTTAATCCTAGCATGATAAAGAAGATTCAAAGAGAGTGAGATGCCAGCTCCTTTCATTCAGTCAGTAGCTTCAAACATTTCTGGTATATGAAAAACATGTTTTTCAATGGCAAAAATCAATGAATATTGTAAATGCACAAACAGTAATATCTCCACATTGCAAGGTGCAATTCTGAAATTTTTTGCTTTTTCCTGCTAATCCTAGCATGATAAAGAAGATTCAAAGAGAGTGAGATGCCAGCTCCTTTCATTCAGTCAGTAGCTTCAAACATTTCTGGTATATGAAAAACATGTTTTTCAATGGCAAAAATCAATGAATATTGTAAATGCACAAACAGTAATATCTCCACATTGCAAGGTGCAATTCTGAAATTTTTTGCTTTTTCCTGCTAATCCTAGCATGATAAAGAAGATTCAAAGAGAGTGAGATGCCAGCTCCTTTCATTCAGTCAGTAGCTTCAAACATTTCTGGACGTTTTTCAATGGCAAAAATCAATGAATATTGTAAATGCACAAACAGTAATATCTCCACATTGCAAGGTGCAATTCTGAAATTTTTTGCTTTTTCCTGTTAATCCTAGCATGATAAAGAAGATTCAAAGAGAGTGAGAAGCCAGCTCCTTTCATTCAGTCAGTAGCTTCAAACATTTCTGGTATATGAAAAACATGTTTTTCAATGGCAAAAATCAATGAATATTGTAAATGCACAAACAGTAATATCTCCACATTGCAAGGTGCAATTCTGAAATTTTTTGCTTTTTCCTGTTAATCCTAGCATGATAAAGAAGATTCAAAGAGAGTGAGATGCCAGCTCCTTTCATTCAGTCAGTAGCTTCAAACATTTCTGGTATATGAAAAACATGTTTTTCAATGGCAAAAATCAATGAATATTGTAAATGCACAAACAGTAATATCTCCACATTGCAAGGTGCAATTCTGAAATTTTTTGCTTTTTCCTGTTAATCCTAGCATGATAAAGAAGATTCAAAGAGAGTGAGATGCCAGCTCCTTTCATTCAGTCAGTAGCTTCAAACATTTCTGGTATATGAAAAACATGTTTTTCAATGGCAAAAATCAATGAATATTGTAAATGCACAAACAGTAATATCTCCACATTGCAAGGTGCAATTCTGAAATTTTTTGCTTTTTCCTGCTAATCCTAGCATGATAAAGAAGATTCAAAGAGAGTGAGATGCCAGCTCCTTTCATTCAGTCAGTAGCTTCAAACATTTCTGGACGTTTTTCAATGGCAAAAATCAATGAATATTGTAAATGCACAAACAGTAATATCTCCACATTGCAAGGTGCAATTCTGAAATTTTTTGCTTTTTCCTGTTAATCCTAGCATGATAAAGAAGATTCAAAGAGAGTGAGATGCCAGCTCCTTTCATTCAGTCAGTAGCTTCAAACATTTCTGGTATATGAAAAACATGTTTTTCAATGGCAAAAATCAATGAATATTGTAAATGCACAAACAGTAATATCTCCACATTGCAAGGTGCAATTCTGAAATTTTTTGCTTTTTCCTGCTAATCCTAGCATGATAAAGAAGATTCAAAGAGAGTGAGATGCCAGCTCCTTTCATTCAGTCAGTAGCTTCAAACATTTCTGGTATATGAAAAACATGTTTTTCAATGGCAAAAGTCAATGAATATTGTAAATGCACAAACAGTAATATCTCCACATTGCAAGGTGCAATTCTGAAATTTTTTGCTTTTTCCTGCTAATCCTAGCATGATAAAGAAGATTCAAAGAGAGTGAGATGCCAGCTCCTTTCATTCAGTCAGTAGCTTCAAACATTTCTGGTATATGAAAAACATGTTTTTCAATGGCAAAAATCAATGAATATTGTAAATGCACAAACAGTAATATCTCCACATTGCAAGGCGCAATTCTGAAATTTTTTGCTTTTTCCTGCTCCTCTTAGCATGATAAAGAAGATTCAAAGAGAGTGAGATGCCAGCTCCTTTCATTCAGTCAGTAGCTTCAATCATTTCTGGACGTTTTTCAATGGCAAAAATCAATGAATATTGTAAATGCACAAACAGTAATTTCTCCGCATTGCAAGGTGCAATTCTGAAATTTTTTGCTTTTTCCTGCTCCTCTTAGCATGATAAAGAAGATTCAAAGAGAGTGAGGTGCCAGCTCCTTTCATTCAGTCAGTAGCTTCAAACATTTCTGGTATATGAATAACATGTTTTTCAATGGCAAAAATCAATGAATATTGTAAATGCACAAACAGTAATTTCTCCGCATTGCAAGGTGCAATTCAGAAATTTTTTGCTTTTTCCTGCTCCTCTTAGCATGATAAAGAAGATTCAAAGAGAGTGAGATGCCAGCTCCTTTCATTCAGTCAGTAGCTTCAATCATTTCTGGACGTTTTTCAATGGCAAAAATCAATGAATATTGTAAATGCACAAACAGTAATTTCTCCGCATTGCAAGGTGCAATTCTGAAATTTTTTGCTTTTTCCTGCTCCTCTTAGCATGATAAAGAAGATTCAAAGAGAGTGAGATGCCAGCTCCTTTCATTCAGTCAGTAGCTTCAATCATTTCTGGACGTTTTTCAATGGCAAAAATCAATGAATATTGTAAATGCACAAACTGAAATTTCTCCGCATTGCAAGGTGCAATTCTGAAATTTTTTGCTTTTTCCTGCTCCTCTTAGCATGATAAAGAAGATTCAAAGAGAGTGAGATGCCAGCTCCTTTCATTCAGTCAGTAGCTTCAATCATTTCTGGACGTTTTTCAATGGCAAAAATCAATGAATATTGTAAATGCACAAACAGTAATTTCTGTGCATTGCAAGGTGCAATTCTGAAATTTTTTGCTTTTTCCTGCTCCTCTTAGCATGGTAAAGAAGATTCAAAGAGAGTGAGATGCCAGCTCCTTTCATTCAGTCAGTAGCTTCAAACATTTCTGGTATATGAATAACATGATGTTTTTCAATGACAAAAATCAATGAATATTGTAAATGCACAAACAGTAATTTCTCCGCATTGCAAGGTGCAAGTCTGAAATTTTTTGCTTTTTCCTGCTCCTCTTAGCATGATAAAGAAGATTCAAAGAGAGTGAGATGCCAGCTCCTTTCATTCAGTTAGTAGCTTCAATCATTTCTGGACGTTTTTCAATGGCAAAAATCAATGAATATTGTAAATGCACAAACTGTAATTTCTCCGCATTGCAAGGTGCAATTCTGAAATTTTTTGCTTTTTCCTGCTCCTCTTAGCATGATAAAGAAGATTCAAAGAGAGTGAGATGCCAGCTCCTTTCATTCAGTCAGTAGCTTCAATCATTTCTGGACGTTTTTCAATGGCAAAAATCAATGAATATTGTAAATGCACAAACAGTAATTTCTCCGCATTGCAATGTGCAATTCTGAAATTTTTTGCTTTTTCCTGCTCCTCTTAGCATGGTAAAGAATACTCAAAGAGAATGAGATGCCAGCTCCTTTCATTCAGTCAGTAGCTTCAAACATTTCTGGTATATGAATAACATGATGTTTTTCAATGGCAAAAATCAATGAATATTGTAAATGCACAAACAGTAATTTCTCCGCATTGCAAGGTGCAAGTCTGAAATTTTTTGCTTTTTCCTGCTCCTCTTAGCATGATAAAGAAGATTCAAAGAGAGTGAGATGCCAGCTCCTTTCATTCAGTCAGTAGCTTCAAACATTTCTGGTATATGAATAACATGATGTTTTTCAATGGCAAAAATCAATGAATATTGTAAATGCACAAACAGTAATTTCTCCGCATTGCAAGGTGCAATTCTGAAATTTTTTGCTTTTTCCTGCTCCTCTTAGCATGATAAAGAAGATTCAAAGAGAGTGAGATGCCAGCTCCTTTCATTCAGTCAGTAGCTTCAATCATTTCTGGACGTTTTTCAATGGCAAAAATCAATGAATATTGTAAATGCACAAACAGTAATTTCTCCGCATTGCAAGGTGCAATTCTGAAATTTTTTGCTTTTTCCTGCTCCTCTTAGCATGATAAAGAAGATTCAAAGAGAGTGAGATGTCAGCTCCTTTCATTCAGTCAGTAGCTTCAAACATTTCTGGTATATGAATAACATGATGTTTTTCAATGGCAAAAATCAATGGATATTGTAAATGCACAAACAGTAATTTCTCCGCATTGCAAGGTGCAATTCTGAAATTTTTTGCTTTTTCCTGCTCCTCTTAGCATGATAAAGAAGATTCAAAGAGAGTGAGATGCCAGCTCCTTTCGTTCAGTCAGTAGCTTCAATCATTTCTGGACGTTTTTCAATGGCAAAAATCATTGAATATTATAAATGCACAAACAGTAATTTCTCCGCATTGCAAGGTGCAATTCTGAAATTTTTTACTTTTTCCTGCTCCTCTTAGCATGATAAATAAGATTCAAAGAGAGTGAGATGCCAGCTCCTTTCATTCAGTCAGTAGCTTCAATCATTTCTGGTATATGAATAACATGATATTTTTCAATGGCAAAAATCAATGAATATTGTAAATGCACAAACAGTAATTTCTCCGCATTGCAAGGTGCAATTCTGAAATTTTTTGCTTTTTCCTGCTCCTCGTAGCATGATAAAGAAGATTCAAAGAGAGTGAGATGCCAGCTCCTTTCATTCAGTCAGTAGCTTCAAACATTTCTGGACGTTTTTCAATGGCAAAAATCAATGAATATTGTAAATGCACAAACAGTAATTTCTCCGCATTGCAAGGTGCAATTCTGAAATTTTTTGCTTTTTCCTGCTCCTCGTAGCATGATAAAGAAGATTCAAAGAGAGTGAGATGCCAGCTCCTTTCATTCAGTCAGTAGCTTCAATCATTTCTGGACGTTTTTCAATGGCAAAAATCAATGAATATTGTAAATGCACAAACAGTAATTTCTCCGCATTGCAAGGTGCAATTCTGAAATTTTTTGCTTTTTCATGCTCCTCTTAGCATGATAAAGAAGATTCAAAGAGAGTGAGATGCCAGCTCCTTTCATTTAGTCAGTAGCTTCAATCATTTCTGGACGTTTTTCAATGGCAAAAATCAATGAATATTGTTAATGCACAAACAGTAATTTCTCCGCATTGCAAGGTGCAATTCTGAAATTTTTTGCTTTTTCCTGCTCCTCTTACAATGATAAAGAAGATTCAAAGAGAGTGAGATGCCAGCTCCTTTCATTCAGTCAGTAGCTTCAATCATTTCTGGACGTTTTTCAATGGCAAAAATCAATGAATATTGTAAATGCACAAACAGTAATTTCTCCGCATTGCAAGGTGCAATTCTGATATTTTTTGCTTTTTCCTGCTCCTCTTAGCATGATAAAGAAGATTCAAAGAGAGTGAGATGCCAGCTCCTTTCATTCAGTCAGTAGCTTCAAACATTTCTGGTATATGAATAACATGATGTTTTTCAATGGCAAAAATCAATGAATATTTTAAATGCACAAACAGTAATTTATCCGCATTGCAAGGTGCAATTCTGAAATTTTTTGCTTTTTCCTGCTCCTCTTAGCATGATAAAGAAGATTCAAAGAGAGTGAGATGCCAGCTCCTTTTGTTCAGTCAGTAGCTTCAATCATTTCTGGACGTTTTTCAATGGCAAAAATCATTGAATATTATAAATGCACAAACAGTAATTTCTCCGCATTGCAAGGTGCAATTCTGAAATTTTTTACTTTTTCCTGCTCCTCTTAGCATGATAAAGAAGATTCAAAGAGAGTGAGATGCCAGCTCCTTTCATTCAGTCAGTAGCTTCAATCATTTCTGGTATATGAATAACATGATGTTTTTCAATGGCAAAAATCAATGAATATTGTAAATGCACAAACAGTAATTTCTCCGCATTGCAAGGTGCAATTCTGAAATTTTTTGCTTTTTCCTGCTCCTCTTAGCATGATAAAGAAGATTCAAAGAGAGTGAGATGACAGCTCCTTTCATTCAGTCAGTAGCTTCAATCATTTCTGGACGTTTTTCAATGGCAAAAATCAATGAATATTGTAAATGCACAAACAGTAATTTCTCCACATTGCAAGGTGCAATTCTGAAATTTTTTGCTTTTTCCTGCTCTTCTTAGCATGATAAACAAGATTCAAAGAGAGTGAGATGCCAGCTCCTTTCATTCAGTCAGTAGCTTCAATCATTTCTGGACGTTTTTCAATGGCAAAAATCAATGAATATTGTAAATGCACAAACAGTAATTTCTCCGCATTGCAAGGTGCAATTCTGAAATTTTTTGCTTTTTCCTGCTCCTCTTAGCATGATAAAGAAGATTCAAAGAGAGTGAGATGCCAGCTCCTTTCATTCAGTCAGTAGCTTCAAACATTTCTGGTATATGAATAACATGATGTTTTTCAATGGCAAAAATCAATGAATATTGTAAATGCACAAACAGTAATTTCTCAGCATTGCAAGGTGCAATTCTGAAATTTTTTGCTTTTTCCTGCTCCTCTTAGCATGATAAAGAAGATTCAAAGAGAGTGAGATGCCAGCTCCTTTCATTCAGTAAGTAGCTTCAATCATTTCTGGACGTTTTTCAATTGCAAAAATCAATGAATATTGTAAATGCACAAACAGTAATTTCTCCGCATTGCAAGGTGCAATTCTGAAATTTTTTGCTTTTTCCTGCTCCTCTTAGCATGATAAAGACGATTCAAAGAGAGTGAGATGCCAGCTACTTTCATTCAGTCAGTAGCTTCAATCATTTCTGGACGTTTTTCAATGGCAAAAATCAATGAATATTGTAAATGCACAAACAGTAATTTCTCCGCATTGCAAGGTGCAATTCTGAAATTTTTTGCTTTTTCCTGCTCCTCTTAGCATGATAAAGAAGATTCAAAGAGAGTGAGATGCCAGCTCCTTTCATTCAGTCAGTAGCTTCAATCATTTCTGGTATATGAATAACATGATGTTTTTCAATGGCAAAAATCAATGAATTTTGTAAATGCACAAACAGTAATTTCTCCGCATTGCAAGGTGCAATTCTGAAATTTTTTGCTTTTTCCTGCTCCTCTTAGCATGATAAAGAAGATTCAAAGAGAGTGAGATGCCAGCTCCTTTTATTCAGTCAGTAGCTTCAATCATTTCTGGACGTTTTTCAATGGCAAAAATCAATGAATTGTAAATGCACAAACAGTAATTTCTCCGCATTGCAAGGTGCAATTCTGAAATTTTTTGCTTTTTCCTGCTCCTCTTAGCATGATAAAGAAGATTCAAAGAGAGTGAGATGCCAGCTCCTTTCATTCAGTCAGTAGCTTCAAACATTTCTGGTATATGAATAACATGATGTTTTTCAATGGCAAAAATCAATGAATATTGTAAATGCACAAACAGTAATTTCTCCGCATTGCAAGGTGCAATACTGAAATTTTTTACTTTTTCATGCTCCTCTTAGCATGATAAAGAAGATTCAAAGAGAGTGAGATGCCAGCTCCTTTCATTCAGTCAGTAGCTTCAATCATTTCTGGACGTTTTTCAATGGCAAAAATCAATGAATATTGTAAATGCACAAACAGTAATTTCTCCGCATTGCAAGGTGCAATTCTGAAATTTTTTGCTTTTTCCTGCTCCTCTTAGCATGATAAAGAAGATTCAAAGAGAGTGAGATGCCAGCTCCTTTCATTCAGTCAGTAGCTTCAATCATTTCTGGTATATGAATAACATGATGTTTTTCAATGGCAAAAATCAATGAATTTTGTAAATGCACAAACAGTAATTTCTCCGCATTGCAAGGTGCAATTCTGAAATTTTTTGCTTTTTCCTGCTCCTCTTAGCATGATAAAGAAGATTCAAAGAGAGTGAGATGCCAGCTCCTTTCATTCAGTCAGTAGCTTCAATCATTTCTGGACGTTTTTCAATGGCAAAAATCAATGAATTGTAAATGCACAAACAGTAATTTCTCCGCATTGCAAGGTGCAATTCTGAAATTTTTTGCTTTTTCCTGCTCCTCTTAGCATGATAAAGAAGATTCAAAGAGAGTGAGATGCCAGCTCCTTTCATTCAGTCAGTAGCTTCAAACATTTCTGGTATATGAATAACATGATGTTTTTCAATGGCAAAAATCAATGAATATTGTAAATGCACAAACAGTAATTTCTCCGCATTGCAAGGTGCAATACTGAAATTTTTTACTTTTTCCTGCTCCTCTTAGCATGATAAAGAAGATTCAAAGAGAGTGAGATGCCAGCTCCTTTCATTCAGTCAGTAGCTTCAATCATTTCTGGTATATGAATAACATGATGTTTTTCAATGGCAAAAATCAATGAATATAGTAAATGCACAAACAGTAATTTCTCCGCATTGCAAGGTGCAATTCTGAAATTTTTTGCTTTTTCCTGCTCCTCTTAGCATGATAAAGAAGATTCAAAGAGAGTGAGATGCCAGCTCCTTTTATTCAGTCAGTAGCTTCAATCATTTCTGGACGTTTTTCAATGGCAAAAATCAATGAATATTGTAAATGCACAAACAGTAATTTCTGCGCATTGCAAGGTGCAATTCTGAAATTTTTTGCTTTTTCCTGCTCCTCTTAGCATGATAAACAAGATTCAAAGAGAGTGAGATGCCAGCTCCTTTCATTCAGTCAGTAGCTTCAATCATTTCTGGACGTTTTTCAATGGCAAAAATCATTGAATATTGTAAATGCACAAACAGTAATTTCTCCGCATTGCAAGGTGCAATTCTGAAATTTTTTACTTTTTCCTGCTCCTCTTAGCATGATAAAGAAGATTCAAAGAGAGTGAGATGCCAGCTCCTTTCATTCAGTCAGTAGCTTCAATCATTTCTGGTATATGAATAACATGATGTTTTTCAATCGCAAAAATCAATGAATATTGTAAATGCACAAACAGTAATTTCTCCGCATTGCAAGGTGCAATTCTGAAATTTTTTACTTTTTCCTGCTCCTCTTAGCATGATAAAGAAGATTCAAAGAGAGTGAGATGCCAGCTCCTTTCATTCAGTCAGTAGCTTCAATCATTTCTGGACGTTTTTCAATGGCAAAAATCAATGAATATTGTAAATGCACAAACAGTAATTTCTCCGCATTGCAAGGTGCAATTCTGAAATTTTTTGCTTTTTCCTGCTCCTTTTAGCATGATAAAGAAGATTCAAAGAGAGTGAGATGCCAGCTCCTTTCCTTCAGTCAGTAGCTTCAATCATTTCTGGTATATGAATAACATGATGTTTTTCAATGGCAAAAATCAATGAATTTTGTAAATGCACAAACAGTAATTTCTCCGCATTGCAAGGCGCAATTCTGAAATTTTTTGCTTTTTCCTGCTCCTCTTAGAATGATAAAGAAGATTCAAAGAGAGTGACATGCCAGCTCCTTTCATTCAGTCAGTAGCTTCAATCATTTCTGGACATTTTTCAATGGCAAAAATCAATGAATATTGTAAATGCACAAACAGTAATTTCTCCGCATTGCAAGGTGCAATTCTGAAATTTTTTGCTTTTTCCTGCTCCTCTTAGCATGATAAAGAAGATTCAAAGAGAGTGAGATGCCAGCTCCTTTCATTCAGTCAGTAGCTTCAATCATTTCTGGACGTTTTTCAATGGCAAAAATCAATGAATATTGTAAATGCACAAACAGTAATTTCTCCGCATTGCAAGGTGCAATTCTGAAATTTTTTGCTTTTTCCTGCTCCTCTTAGCATGATAAAGAAGATTCAAAGAGAGTGAGGTGCCAGCTCCTTTCATTCAGTCAGGAGCTTCAAACATTTCTGGTATATGAATAACATGTTTTTCAATGGCAAAAATCAATGAATATTGTAAATGCACAAACAGTAATTTCTCCGCATTGCAAGGTGCAATTCTGAAATTTTTTGCTTTTTCCTGCTCCTCTTAGCATGATAAAGAAGATTCAAAGAGAGTGAGATGCCAGCTCCTTTCATTCAGTCAGTAGCTTCAATCATTTCTGGACGTTTTTCAATGGCAAAAATCAATGAATATTGTAAATGCACAAACAGTAATTTCTCCGCATTGCAAGGTGCAATTCTGAAATTTTTTGCTTTTTCCTGCTCCTCTTAGCATGATAAAGAAGATTCAAAGAGAGTGAGATGCCAGCTCCTTTCATTCAGTCAGTAGCTTCAATCATTTCTGGACGTTTTTCAATGGCAAAAATCAATGAATATTGTAAATGCACAAACTGTAATTTCTCCGCATTGCAAGGTGCAATTCTGAAATTTTTTGCTTTTTCCTGCTCCTCTTAGCATGATAAAGAAGATTCAAAGAGAGTGAGATGCCAGCTCCTTTCATTCAGTCAGTAGCTTCAATCATTTCTGGACGTTTTTCAATGGCAAAAATCAATGAATATTGTAAATGCACAAACAGTAATTTCTCCGCATTGCAAGGTGCAATTCTGAAATTTTTTGCTTTTTCCTGCTCCTCTTAGCATGATAAAGAAGATTCAAAGAGAGTGAGATGCCAGCTCCTTTCATTCAGTCAGTAGCTTCAATCATTTCTGGACATTTTTCAATGGCAAAAATCAATGAATATTGTAAATGCACAAACAGTAATTTCTCCGCATTGCAAGGTGCAATTCTGAAATTTTTTGCTTTTTCCTGCTCCTCTTAGCATGATAAAGAAGATTCAAAGAGAGTGAGATGCCAGCTCCTTTCCTTCAGTCAGTAGCTTCAATCATTTCTGGTATATGAATAACATCATGTTTTTCAATGGCAAAAATCAATGAATTTTGTAAATGCACAAACAGTAATTTCTCCGCATTGCAAGGCGCAATTCTGAAATTTTTTGCTTTTTCCTGCTCCTCTTAGCATGATAAAGAAGATTCAAAGAGAGTGAGATGCCAGCTCCTTTCATTCAGTCAGTAGCTTCAATCATTTCTGGACATTTTTCAATGGCAAAAATCAATGAATATTGTAAATGCACAAACAGTAATTTCTCCGCATTGCAAGGTGCAAATCTGAAATTTTTTGCTTTTTCCTGCTCCTCTTAGCATGATAAAGAAGATTCAAAGAGAGTGAGATGCCAGCTCCCCTCATTCAGTCAGTAGCTTCAATCATTTCTGGACGTTTTTCAATGGCAAAAATCAATGAATATTGTAAATGCACAAACAGTAATTTCTCCGCATTGCAAGGTGCAATTCTGAAATTTTTTGCTTTTTCCTGCTCCTCTTAGCATGATAAAGAAGATTCAAAGAGAGTGAGGTGCCAGCTCCTTTCATTCAGTCAGGAGCTTCAAACATTTCTGGTATATGAATAACATGTTTTTCAATGGCAAAAATCAATGAATATTGTAAATGCACAAACAGTAATTTCTCCGCATTGCAAGGTGCAATTCTGAAATTTTTTGCTTTTTCCTGCTCCTCTTAGCATGATAAAGAAGATTCAAAGAGAGTGAGATGCCACCTCCTTTCATTCAGTCAGTAGCTTCAATCATTTCTGGACGTTTTTCAATGGCAAAAATCAATTAATATTGTAAATGCACAAACAGCAATTTCTCCGCATTGCTAGGTGCAATTCTGAAATTTTTTGCTTTTTCCTGCTACTCTTAGCATGATAAAGAAGATTCAAAGAGAGTGAGATGCCAGCTCCTTTCATTCAGTCAGTAGCTTCAATCATTTCTGGACGTTTTTCAATGGCAAAAATCAATGAATATTGTAAATGCACAAACTGTAATTTCTCCGCATTGCAAGGTGCAATTCTGAAATTTTTTGCTTTTTCCTGCTCCTCTTAGCATGATAAAGAAGATTCAAAGAGAGTGAGATGCCAGCTCCTTTCATTCAGTCAGTAGCTTCAATCATTTCTGGACATTTTTCAATGGCAAAAATCAATGAATATTGTAAATGCACAAACAGTAATTTCTCCGCATTGCAAGGTGCAATTCTGAAATTTTTTGCTTTTTCCTGCTCCTCTTAAGCATGATAAAGAAGATTCAAAGAGAGTGAGATGCCAGCTCCTTTCATTCAGTCAGTAGCTTCAATCATTTCTGGACATTTTTCAATGGCAAAAATCAATGAATATTGTAAATGCACAAACAGTAATTTCTCCGCATTGCAAGGTGCAATTCTGAAATTTTTTGCTTTTTCCTGCTCCTCTTAGCATGATAAAGAAGATTCAAAGAGAGTGAGATGTCAGCTCCTTTCATTCAGTCAGTAGCTTCAAACATTTCAGGTATATGAATAACATGATGTTTTTCAATGGCAAAAATCAATGAATATTGTAAATGCACAAACAGTAATTTCTCCGCATTGCAAGGTGCAATTCTGAAATTTTTTGCTTTTTCCTGCTCCTCTTAGCATGATAAAGAAGATTCAAAGAGAGTGAGATGCCAGCTCCTTTCATTCAGTCAGTAGCTTCAATCATTTCTGGTATATGAATAACATGATGTTTTTCAATGGCAAAAATCAATGAATTTTGTAAATGCACAAACAGTAATTTCTCAGCATTGCAAGGTGCAATTCTGAAATTTTTTGCTTTTTCCTGCTGCTCTTAGCATGATAAAGAAGATTCAAAGAGAGTGAGATGCCAGCTCCTTTCATTGTCAGTAGCTTCAATCATTTCTGGACGTTTTTCAATGGCAAAAATCAATGAATATTTTAAATGCACAAACAGTAATTTCTCCGCATTGCAAGGTGCAATTCTGAAATTTTTTGCTTTTTCCTGCTCCTCTTAGCATGATAAAGAAGATTCAAAGAGAGTGAGATGCCAGCTCCTTTCATTCAGTCAGTAGCTTCAATCATTTCTGGACGTTTTTCAATGGCAAAAATCAATGAATATTGTAAATGCACAAACAGTAATTTCTCCGCATTGCAAGGTGCAATTCTGAAATTTTTTGCTTTTTCCTGCTCCTCTTAGCATGATAAAGAAGATTCAAAGAGAGTGAGATGCCAGCTCCTTTCATTCAGTCAGTAGCTTCAATCATTTCTGGACGTTTTTCAATGGCAAAAATCAATGAATATTGTAAATGCACAAACAGTAATTTCTCCGCATTGCAAGGTGCAATTCTGAAATTTTTTGCTTTTTCCTGCTCCTCTTAGCATGATAAAGAAGATTCAAAGAGAGTGAGATGTCAGCTCCTTTCATTCAGTCAGTAGCTTCAAACATTTCTTGTATATGAATAACATGATGTTTTTCAATGGCAAAAATCAATGAATATTGTAAATGCACAAACAGTAATTTCTCCGCATTGCAAGGTGCAATTCTGAAATTTTTTGCTTTTTCCTGCTCCTCTTAGCATGATAAAGAAGATTCAAAGAGAGTGAGATGCCAGCTCCTTTCATTCAGTCAGTAGCTTCAATCATTTCTGGTATATGAATAACATGATGTTTTTCAATGGCAAAAATCAATGAATTTTGTAAATGCACAAACAGTAATTTCTCAGCATTGCAAGGTGCAATTCTGAAATTTTTTGCTTTTTCCTGCTCCTCTTAGCATGATAAAGAAGATTCAAAGAGAGTGAGATGCCAGCTCCTTTCATTGTCAGTAGCTTCAATCATTTCTGGACGTTTTTCAATGGCAAAAATCAATGAATATTGTAAATGCACAAACAGTAATTTCTCCGCATTGCAAGGTGCAATTCTGAAATTTTTTGCTTTTTCCTGCTCCTCTTAGCATTATGAATAAGATTCAAAGAGAGTGAGATACCAGCTCTTTTCATTCAGTCAGTAGCTTCAAACATTTCTGGTATATGAATAACATGATGTTTTTCAATGGCAAAAATCAATGAATATTGTAAATGCACAAACAGTAATTTCTCCGCATTGCAAGGTGCAATTCTGAAATTTTTTGCTTTTTCCTGCTCCTCTTAGCATGATAAAGAATATTCAAAGAGAGTGAGATGCCAGCTCCTTTCGTTCAGTCAGTAGCTTCAATCATTTCTGGACGTTTTTCAATGGCAAAAATCATTGAATATTGTAAATGCACAAACAGTAATTTCTCCGCATTGCAAGGTGCAATTCTGAAGTTTTTTACTTTTTCCTGCTCCTCTTAGCATGATAAAGAAGATTCAAAGAGATTGAGATGCCATCTCCTTTCATTCAGTCAGTAGCTTCAATCATTTCTGGACGTTTTTCAATTGCAAAAATCAATGAATATTGTAAATGCACAAACAGTAATTTCTCCGCATTGCAAGGTGCAATTCTGAAATTTTTTGCTTTTTCCTGCTCCTCTTAGCATGATAAAGAAGATTCAAAGAGAGTGAGATGCCAGCTCCTTTCATTCAGTCAGTAGCTTCAATCATTTCTGGACGTTTTTCAATGGCAAAAATCAATGAATATTGTAAATGCACAAACAGTAATTTCTCCGCATTGCAAGGTGCAATTCTGAAATTTTTTGCTTTTTCCTGCTCCTTTTAGCATGATAAACAAGATTCAAAGAGAGTGAGATGCCAGCTCCTTTCATTCAGTCAGTAGCTTCAATCATTTATGGACGTTTTTCAATTGCAAAAATCATTGAATATTGTAAATGCACAAACAGTAATTTCTCCGCATTGCAAGGTGCAATTCTGAAATTTTTTACTTTTTCCTGCTCCTCTTAGCATGATAAAGAAGATTCAAAGAGAGTGTGATGCCAGCTCCTTTCATTCAGTCAGTAGCTTCAATCATTTCTGGTATATGAATAACATGATGTTTTTCAATCGCAAAAATCAATGAATATTGTAAATGCACAAACAGTAATTTCTCCGCATTGCAAGGTGCAATTCTGAAATTTTTTGCTTTTTCCTGCTCCTCTTAGCATGATAAAGAAGATTCAAAGAGAGTGAGATGCCAGCTCCTTTCATTCAGTCAGTAGCTTCAATCATTTCCGGACGCTTTTCAATGGCAAAAATCAATGAATATTGTAAATGCACAAACAGTAATTTCTCCGCATTGCAAGGTGTAATTCTGAAATTTTTTGCTTTTTCCTGCTCCTCTTAGCATGATAAAGAAGATTCAAAGAGAGTGAGATGCCAGCTCCTTTCCTTCAGTCAGTAGCTTCAATCATTTCTGGTATATGAATAACATGATGTTTTTCAATGGCAAAAATCAATGAATTTTGTAAATGCACAAACAGTAATTTCTCCGCATTGCAAGGCGCAATTCTGAAATTTTTTGCTTTTTCCTGCTCCTCTTAGCATGATAAAGAAGATTCAAAGAGAGTGAGATGCTAGCTCCTTTCATTCAGTCAGTAGCTTCAATCATTTCTGGACGTTTTTCAATGGCAAAAATCAATGAATATTGTAAATGCACAAACAGTAATTTCTCCGCATTGCAAGGTGCAATTCTGAAATTTTTTGCTTTTTCCTGCTCCTCTTAGCATGATAAACAAGATTCAAAGAGAGTGAGGTGCCAGCTCCTTTCATTCAGTCAGGAGCTTCAAACATTTCTGGTATATGAATAACATGTTTTTCAATGGCAAAAATCAATGAATATTGTAAATGCACAAACAGTAATTTCTCCGCATTGCAAGGTGCAATTCTGAAATTTTTTGCTTTTTCCTGCTCCTCTTAGCATGATAAAGAAGATTCAAAGAGAGTGAGATGCCAGCTCCTTTCATTCAGTCAGTAGCTTCAATCATTTCTGGACATTTTTCAATGGCAAAAATCAATGAATATTGTAAATGCACAAACAGTAATTTCTCCGCATTGCAAGGTGCAATTCTGAAATTTTTTGCTTTTTCCTGCTCCTCTTAGCATGATAAAGAAGATTCAAAGAGAGTGAGATGCCAGCTCCTTTCATTCAGTCAGTAGCTTCAATCATTTCTGGACGTTTTTCAATGGCAAAAATCAATGAATATTGTAAATGCACAAACTGTAATTTCTCCGCATTGCAAGGTGCAATTCTGAAATTTTTTGCTTTTTCCTGCTCCTCTTAGCATGATAAAGAAGATTCAAAGAGAGTGAGATGCCAGCTCCTTTCATTCAGTCAGTAGCTTCAATCATTTCTGGACGTTTTTCAATGGCAAAAATCAATGAATATTGTAAATGCACAAACAGTAATTTCTCCGCATTGCAAGGTGCAATTCTGAAATTTTTTGCTTTTTCCTGCTCCTCTTAGCATGATAAAGAAGATTCAAAGAGAGTGAGATGCCAGCTCCTTTCATTCAGTCAGTAGCTTCAATCATTTCTGGACGTTTTTCAATGGCAAAAATCAATGAATATTGTAAATGCACAAACAGTAATTTCTCCGCATTGCAAGGTGCAATTCTGAAATTTTTTGCTTTTTCCTGCTCCTCTTAGCATGATAAAGAAGATTCAAAGAGAGTGAGATGCCAGCTCCTTTCATTCAGTCAGTAGCTTCAATCATTTCTGGTATATGAATAACATGATGTTTTTCAATGGCAAAAATCAATGAATTTTGTAAATGCACAAACAGTAATTTCTCAGCATTGCAAGGTGCAATTCTGAAATTTTTTGCTTTTTCCTGCTCCTCTTAGCATGATAAAGAAGATTCAAAGAGAGTGAGATGCCAGCTCCTTTCATTGTCAGTAGCTTCAATCATTTCTGGACGTTTTTCAATGGCAAAAATCAATGAATATTGTAAATGCACAAACAGTAATTTCTCCGCATTGCAAGGTGCAATTCTGAAATTTTTTGCTTTTTCCTGCTCCTCTTAGCATTATGAAGAAGATTCAAAGAGAGTGAGATACCAGCTCCTTTCATTCAGTCAGTAGCTTCAAACATTTCTGGTATATGAATAACATGATGTTTTTCAATGGCAAAAATCAATGAATATTGTAAATGCACAAACAGTAATTTCTCCGCATTGCAAGGTGCAATTCTGAAATTTTTTGCTTTTTCCTGCTCCTCTTAGCATGATAAAGAAGATTCAAAGAGAGTGAGATGCCAGCTCCTTTAGTTCAGTCAGTAGCTTCAATCATTTCTGGACGTTTTTCAATGGCAAAATTCATTGAATATTGTAAATGCACAAACAGTAATTTCTCCGCATTGCAAGGTGCAATTCTGAAATTTTTTACTTTTTCCTGCTCCTCTTAGCATGATAAAGAAGATTCAAAGAGAGTGAGATGCTAGCTCCTTTCATTCAGTCAGTAGCTTCAATCATTTCTGGTATATGAATAACATGATGTTTTTCAATCGCAAAAATCAATGAATATTGTAAATGCACAAACAGTAATTTCTCCGCATTGCAAGGTGCAATTCTGAAATTTTTTGCTTTTTCCTGCTCCTCTTAGCATGATAAAGAAGATTCAAAGAGAGTGAGATGCCAGCTCCTTTCATTCAGTCAGTAGCTTCAATCATTTCTGGACGTTTTTCAATGGCAAAAATCAATGAATATTGTAAATGCACAAACAGTAATTTCTCCGCATTGCAAGGTGCAATTCTGAAATTTTTTGCTTTTTCCTGCTCCTCTTAGCATGATAAAGAAGATTCAAAGAGAGTGAGATGCCAGCTCCTTTCCTTCAGTCAGTAGCTTCAATCATTTCTGGCATATGAATAACATGATGTTTTTCAATGGCAAAAATCAATGAATTTTGTAAATGCACAAACAGTAATTTCTCCGCATTGCAAGGCGCAATTCTGAAATTTTTTGCTTTTTCCTGCTCCTCTTAGCATGATAAAGAAGATTCAAAGAGAGTGAGATGCCAGCTCCTTTCCTTCAGTCAGTAGCTTCAATCATTTCTGGCATATGAATAACATGATGTTTTTCAATGGCAAAAATCAATGAATTTTGTAAATGCACAAACAGTAATTTCTCCGCATTGCAAGGCGCAATTCTGAAATTTTTTGCTTTTTCCTGCTCCTCTTAGCATGATAAAGAAGATTCAAAGAGAGTGAGATGCCAGCTCCTTTCATTCAGTCAGTAGCTTCAATCATTTCTGGACATTTTTCAATGGCAAAAATCAATGAATATTGTAAATGCACAAACAGTAATTTCTCCGCATTGCAAGGTGCAAATCTGAAATTTTTTGCTTTTTCCTGCTCCTCTTAGCATGATAAAGAAGATTCAAAGAGAGTGAGATGCCAGCTTCTTTCATTCAGTCAGTAGCTTCAATCATTTCTGGTATATGAATAACATGATGTTTTTCAATCGCAAAAATCAATGAATATTGTAAATGCACAAACAGTAATTTCTCCGCATTGCAAGGTGCAATTCTGAAATTTTTTGCTTTTTCCTGCTCCTCTTAGCATGATAAAGAAGATTCAAAGAGAGTGAGATGCCAGCTCCTTTCATTCAGTCAGTAGCTTCAATCATTTCTGGACGTTTTTCAATGGCAAAAATCAATGAATATTGTAAATGCACAAACAGTAATTTCTCCGCATTGCAAGGTGCAATTCTGAAATTTTTTGCTTTTTCCTGCTCCTCTTAGCATGATAAAGAAGATTCAAAGAGAGTGAGATGCCAGCTCCTTTCCTTCAGTCAGTAGCTTCAATCATTTCTGGCATATGAATAACATGATGTTTTTCAATGGCAAAAATCAATGAATTTTGTAAATGCACAAACAGTAATTTCTCCGCATTGCAAGGTGCAATTCTGAAATTTTTTGCTTTTTCCTGCTCCTCTTAGCATGATAAAGAAGATTCAAGAGAGTGAGATGCCAGCTCCTTTCCTTCAGTCAGTAGCTTCAATCATTTCTGGCATATGAATAACATGATGTTTTTCAATGGCAAAAATCAATGAATTTTGTAAATGCACAAACAGTAATTTCTCCGCATTGCAAGGCGCAATTCTGAAATTTTTTGCTTTTTCCTGCTCCTCTTAGCATGATAAAGAAGATTCAAAGAGAGTGAGATGCCAGCTCCTTTCATTCAGTCAGTAGCTTCAATCATTTCTGGACATTTTTCAATGGCAAAAATCAATGAATATTGTAAATGCACAAACAGTAATTTCTCCGCATTGCAAGGTGCAATTCTGAAATTTTTTGCTTTTTCCTGCTCCTCTTAGCATGATAAAGAAGATTCAAAGAGAGTGAGATGACAGCTCCTTTCATTCAGTCAGTAGCTTCAATCATTTCTGGACGTTTTTCAATGGCAAAAATCAATGAATATTGTAAATGCACAAACAGTAATTTCTCCGCATTGCAAGGTGCAATTCTGAAATTTTTTGCTTTTTCCTGCTCCTCTTAGCATGATAAAGAAGATTCAAAGAGAGTGAGGTGCCAGCTCCTTTCATTCAGTCAGGAGCTTCAAACATTTCTGGTATATGAATAACATGTTTTTCAATGGCAAAAATCAATGAATATTGTAAATGCACAAACAGTAATTTCTCCGCATTGCAAGGTGCAATTCTGAAATTTTTTGCTTTTTCCTGCTCCTCTTAGCATGAGAAAGAAGATTCAAAGAGAGTGAGATGCCAGCTCCTTTCATTCAGTCAGTAGCTTCAATCATTTCTGGACGTTTTTCAATGGCAAAAATCAATGAATATTGTAAATGCACAAACAGTAATTTCTCCGCATTGCAATGTGCAATTCTGAAATTTTTTGCTTTTTCCTGCTCCTCTTAGCATGATAAAGAAGATTCAAAGAGAGTGAGATGCCAGCTCCTTTCATTCAGTCAGGAGCTTCAAACATTTCTGGTATATGAATAACATGTTTTTCAATGGCAAAAATCAATGAATATTGTAAATGCACAAACAGTAATTTCTCCGCATTGCAAGGTGCAATTCTGAAATTTTTTGCTTTTTCCTGCTCCTCTTAGCATGATAAAGAAGATTCAAAGAGAGTGAGATGCCAGCTCCTTTCATTCAGTCAGTAGCTTCAATCATTTCTGGACGTTTTTCAATGGCAAAAATCAATGAATATTGTAAATGCACAAACAGTAATTTCTCCGCATTGCAAGGTGCAATTCTGAAATTTTTTGCTTTTTCCTGCTCCTCTTAGCATGATAAAGAAGATTCAAAGAGAGTGAGATGCCAGCTCCTTTCATTCAGTCAGTAGCTTCAATCATTTCTGGACGTTTTTCAATGGCAAAAATCAATGAATATTGTAAATGCACAAACTGTAATTTCTCCGCATTGCAAGGTGCAATTCTGAAATTTTTTGCTTTTTCCTGCTCCTCTTAGCATGATAAAGAAGATTCAAAGAGAGTGAGATGCCAGCTCCTTTCATTCAGTCAGTAGCTTCAATCATTTCTGGACGTTTTTCAATGGCAAAAATCAATGAATATTGTAAATGCACAAACAGTAATTTCTCCGCATTGCAAGGTGCAATTCTGAAATTTTTTGCTTTTTCCTGCTCCTCTTAGCATGATAAAGAAGATTCAAAGAGAGTGAGATGCCAGCTCCTTTCATTCAGTCAGTAGCTTCAATCATTTCTGGACATTTTTCAATGGCAAAAATCAATGAATATTGTAAATGCACAAACAGTAATTTCTCCGCATTGCAAGGTGCAATTCTGAAATTTTTTGCTTTTTCCTGCTCCTCTTAGCATGATAAAGAAGATTCAAAGAGAGTGAGATGCCAGCTCCTTTCCTTCAGTCAGTAGCTTCAATCATTTCTGGCATATGAATAACATGATGTTTTTCAATGGCAAAAATCAATGAATTTTGTAAATGCACAAGCAGTAATTTCTCCGCATTGCAAGGCGCAATTCTGAAATTTTTTGCTTTTTCCTGCTCCTCTTAGCATGATAAAGAAGATTGAAAGAGAGTGAGATGCCAGCTCCTTTCCTTCAGTCAGTAGCTTCAATCATTTCTGGCATATGAATAACATGATGTTTTTCAATGGCAAAAATCAATGAATTTTGTAAATGCACAAACAGTAATTTCTCCGCATTGCAAGGCGCAATTCTGAAATTTTTTGCTTTTTCCTGCTCCGCTTAGCATGATAAAGAAGATTCAAAGAGAGTGAGATGCCAGCTCCTTTCATTCAGTCAGTAGCTTCAATCATTTCTGGACATTTTTCAATGGCAAAAATCAATGAATATTGTAAATGCACAAACAGTAATTTCTCCGCATTGCAAGGTGCAAATCTGAAATTTTTTGCTTTTTCCTGCTCCTCTTAGCATGATAAAGAAGATTCAAAGAGAGTGAGATGCCAGCTCCTTTCATTCAGTCAGTAGCTTCAATCATTTCTGGTATATGAATAACATGATGTTTTTCAATCGCAAAAATCAATGAATATTGTAAATGCACAAACAGTAATTTCTCCGCATTGCAAGGTGCAATTCTGAAATTTTTTGCTTTTTCCTGCTCCTCTTAGCATGATAAAGAAGATTCAAAGAGAGTGAGATGCCAGCTCCTTTCATTCAGTCAGTAGCTTCAATCATTTCTGGACGTTTTTCAATGGCAAAAATCAATGAATATTGTAAATGCACAAACAGTAATTTCTCCGCATTGCAAGGTGCAATTCTGAAATTTTTTGCTTTTTCCTGCTCCTCTTAGCATGATAAAGAAGATTCAAAGAGAGTGAGATGCCAGCTCCTTTCCTTCAGTCAGTAGCTTCAATCATTTCTGGCATATGAATAACATGATGTTTTTCAATGGCAAAAATCAATGAATTTTGTAAATGCACAAACAGTAATTTCTCCGCATTGCAAGGTGCAATTCTGAAATTTTTTGCTTTTTCCTGCTCCTCTTAGCATGATAAAGAAGATTCAAGAGAGTGAGATGCCAGCTCCTTTCCTTCAGTCAGTAGCTTCAATCATTTCTGGCATATGAATAACATGATGTTTTTCAATGGCAAAAATCAATGAATTTTGTAAATGCACAAACAGTAATTTCTCCGCATTGCAAGGCGCAATTCTGAAATTTTTTGCTTTTTCCTGCTCCTCTTAGCATGATAAAGAAGATTCAAAGAGAGTGAGATGCCAGCTCCTTTCATTCAGTCAGTAGCTTCAATCATTTCTGGACATTTTTCAATGGCAAAAATCAATGAATATTGTAAATGCACAAACAGTAATTTCTCCGCATTGCAAGGTGCAATTCTGAAATTTTTTGCTTTTTCCTGCTCCTCTTAGCATGATAAAGAAGATTCAAAGAGAGTGAGATGACAGCTCCTTTCATTCAGTCAGTAGCTTCAATCATTTCTGGACGTTTTTCAATGGCAAAAATCAATGAATATTGTAAATGCACAAACAGTAATTTCTCCGCATTGCAAGGTGCAATTCTGAAATTTTTTGCTTTTTCCTGCTCCTCTTAGCATGATAAAGAAGATTCAAAGAGAGTGAGGTGCCAGCTCCTTTCATTCAGTCAGGAGCTTCAAACATTTCTGGTATATGAATAACATGTTTTTCAATGGCAAAAATCAATGAATATTGTAAATGCACAAACAGTAATTTCTCCGCATTGCAAGGTGCAATTCTGAAATTTTTTGCTTTTTCCTGCTCCTCTTAGCATGAGAAAGAAGATTCAAAGAGAGTGAGATGCCAGCTCCTTTCATTCAGTCAGTAGCTTCAATCATTTCTGGACGTTTTTCAATGGCAAAAATCAATGAATATTGTAAATGCACAAACAGTAATTTCTCCGCATTGCAATGTGCAATTCTGAAATTTTTTGCTTTTTCCTGCTCCTCTTAGCATGATAAAGAAGATTCAAAGAGAGTGAGATGCCAGCTCCTTTCATTCAGTCAGGAGCTTCAAACATTTCTGGTATATGAATAACATGTTTTTCAATGGCAAAAATCAATGAATATTGTAAATGCACAAACAGTAATTTCTCCGCATTGCAAGGTGCAATTCTGAAATTTTTTGCTTTTTCCTGCTCCTCTTAGCATGATAAAGAAGATTCAAAGAGAGTGAGATGCCAGCTCCTTTCATTCAGTCAGTAGCTTCAATCATTTCTGGACGTTTTTCAATGGCAAAAATCAATGAATATTGTAAATGCACAAACAGTAATTTCTCCGCATTGCAAGGTGCAATTCTGAAATTTTTTGCTTTTTCCTGCTCCTCTTAGCATGATAAAGAAGATTCAAAGAGAGTGAGATGCCAGCTCCTTTCATTCAGTCAGTAGCTTCAATCATTTCTGGACGTTTTTCAATGGCAAAAATCAATGAATATTGTAAATGCACAAACTGTAATTTCTCCGCATTGCAAGGTGCAATTCTGAAATTTTTTGCTTTTTCCTGCTCCTCTTAGCATGATAAAGAAGATTCAAAGAGAGTGAGATGCCAGCTCCTTTCATTCAGTCAGTAGCTTCAATCATTTCTGGACGTTTTTCAATGGCAAAAATCAATGAATATTGTAAATGCACAAACAGTAATTTCTCCGCATTGCAAGGTGCAATTCTGAAATTTTTTGCTTTTTCCTGCTCCTCTTAGCATGATAAAGAAGATTCAAAGAGAGTGAGATGCCAGCTCCTTTCATTCAGTCAGTAGCTTCAATCATTTCTGGACATTTTTCAATGGCAAAAATCAATGAATATTGTAAATGCACAAACAGTAATTTCTCCGCATTGCAAGGTGCAATTCTGAAATTTTTTGCTTTTTCCTGCTCCTCTTAGCATGATAAAGAAGATTCAAAGAGAGTGAGATGCCAGCTCCTTTCCTTCAGTCAGTAGCTTCAATCATTTCTGGCATATGAATAACATGATGTTTTTCAATGGCAAAAATCAATGAATTTTGTAAATGCACAAGCAGTAATTTCTCCGCATTGCAAGGCGCAATTCTGAAATTTTTTGCTTTTTCCTGCTCCTCTTAGCATGATAAAGAAGATTGAAAGAGAGTGAGATGCCAGCTCCTTTCCTTCAGTCAGTAGCTTCAATCATTTCTGGCATATGAATAACATGATGTTTTTCAATGGCAAAAATCAATGAATTTTGTAAATGCACAAACAGTAATTTCTCCGCATTGCAAGGCGCAATTCTGAAATTTTTTGCTTTTTCCTGCTCCTCTTAGCATGATAAAGAAGATTCAAAGAGAGTGAGATGCCAGCTCCTTTCATTCAGTCAGTAGCTTCAATCATTTCTGGACATTTTTCAATGGCAAAAATCAATGAATATTGTAAATGCACAAACAGTAATTTCTCCGCATTGCAAGGTGCAAATCTGAAATTTTTTGCTTTTTCCTGCTCCTCTTAGCATGATAAAGAAGATTCAAAGAGAGTGAGATGCCAGCTCCTTTCATTCAGTCAGTAGCTTCAATCATTTCTGGTATATGAATAACATGATGTTTTTCAATCGCAAAAATCAATGAATATTGTAAATGCACAAACAGTAATTTCTCCGCATTGCAAGGTGCAATTCTGAAATTTTTTGCTTTTTCCTGCTCCTCTTAGCATGATAAAGAAGATTCAAAGAGAGTGAGATGCCAGCTCCTTTCATTCAGTCAGTAGCTTCAATCATTTCTGGACGTTTTTCAATGGCAAAAATCAATGAATATTGTAAATGCACAAACAGTAATTTCTCCGCATTGCAAGGTGCAATTCTGAAATTTTTTGCTTTTTCCTGCTCCTCTTAGCATGATAAAGAAGATTCAAAGAGAGTGAGATGCCAGCTCCTTTCCTTCAGTCAGTAGCTTCAATCATTTCTGGCATATGAATAACATGATGTTTTTCAATGGCAAAAATCAATGAATTTTGTAAATGCACAAACAGTAATTTCTCCGCATTGCAAGGCGCAATTCTGAAATTTTTTGCTTTTTCCTGCTCCTCTTAGCATGATAAAGAAGATTCAAGAGAGTGAGATGCCAGCTCCTTTCCTTCAGTCAGTAGCTTCAATCATTTCTGGCATATGAATAACATGATGTTTTTCAATGGCAAAAATCAATGAATTTTGTAAATGCACAAACAGTAATTTCTCCGCATTGCAAGGCGCAATTCTGAAATTTTTTGCTTTTTCCTGCTCCTCTTAGCATGATAAAGAAGATTCAAAGAGAGTGAGATGCCAGCTCCTTTCATTCAGTCAGTAGCTTCAATCATTTCTGGACATTTTTCAATGGCAAAAATCAATGAATATTGTAAATGCACAAACAGTAATTTCTCCGCATTGCAAGGTGCAATTCTGAAATTTTTTGCTTTTTCCTGCTCCTCTTAGCATGATAAAGAAGATTCAAAGAGAGTGAGATGACAGCTCCTTTCATTCAGTCAGTAGCTTCAATCATTTCTGGACGTTTTTCAATGGCAAAAATCAATGAATATTGTAAATGCACAAACAGTAATTTCTCCGCATTGCAAGGTGCAATTCTGAAATTTTTTGCTTTTTCCTGCTCCTCTTAGCATGATAAAGAAGATTCAAAGAGAGTGAGGTGCCAGCTCCTTTCATTCAGTCAGGAGCTTCAAACATTTCTGGTATATGAATAACATGTTTTTCAATGGCAAAAATCAATGAATATTGTAAATGCACAAACAGTAATTTCTCCGCATTGCAAGGTGCAATTCTGAAATTTTTTGCTTTTTCCTGCTCCTCTTAGCATGAGAAAGAAGATTCAAAGAGAGTGAGATGCCAGCTCCTTTCATTCAGTCAGTAGCTTCAATCATTTCTGGACGTTTTTCAATGGCAAAAATCAATGAATATTGTAAATGCACAAACAGTAATTTCTCCGCATTGCAATGTGCAATTCTGAAATTTTTTGCTTTTTCCTGCTCCTCTTAGCATGATAAAGAAGATTCAAAGAGAGTGAGATGCCAGCTCCTTTCATTCAGTCAGGAGCTTCAAACATTTCTGGTATATGAATAACATGTTTTTCAATGGCAAAAATCAATGAATATTGTAAATGCACAAACAGTAATTTCTCCGCATTGCAAGGTGCAATTCTGAAATTTTTTGCTTTTTCCTGCTCCTCTTAGCATGATAAAGAAGATTCAAAGAGAGTGAGATGCCAGCTCCTTTCATTCAGTCAGTAGCTTCAATCATTTCTGGACGTTTTTCAATGGCAAAAATCAATGAATATTGTAAATGCACAAACAGTAATTTCTCCGCATTGCAAGGTGCAATTCTGAAATTTTTTGCTTTTTCCTGCTCCTCTTAGCATGATAAAGAAGATTCAAAGAGAGTGAGATGCCAGCTCCTTTCATTCAGTCAGTAGCTTCAATCATTTCTGGACGTTTTTCAATGGCAAAAATCAATGAATATTGTAAATGCACAAACTGTAATTTCTCCGCATTGCAAGGTGCAATTCTGAAATTTTTTGCTTTTTCCTGCTCCTCTTAGCATGATAAAGAAGATTCAAAGAGAGTGAGATGCCAGCTCCTTTCCTTCAGTCAGTAGCTTCAATCATTTCTGGTATATGAATAACATCATGTTTTTCAATGGCAAAAATCAACGAATATTGTAAATGCACAAACAGTAATTTCTCCGCATTGCAAGGCGCAATTCTGAAATTTTTTGCTTTTTCCTGCTCCTCTTAGCATGATAAAGAAGATTCAAAGAGAGTGAGATGCCAGCTCCTTTCATTCAGTCAGTAGCTTCAATCATTTCTGGACATTTTTCAATGGCAAAAATCAATGAATATTGTAAATGCACAAACAGTAATTTCTCCGCATTGCAAGGTGCAATTCTGAAATTTTTTGCTTTTTCCTGCTCCTCTTAGCATGATAAAGAAGATTCAAAGAGAGTGAGATGCCAGCTCCCCTCATTCAGTCAGTAGCTTCAATCATTTCTGGACGTTTTTCAATGGCAAAAATCAATGAATATTGTAAATGCACAAACAGTAATTTCTCCGCATTGCAAGGTGCAATTCTGAAATTTTTTGCTTTTTCCTGCTCCTCTTAGCATGATAAAGAAGATTCAAAGAGAGTGAGATGCCAGCTCCTTTCCTTCAGTCAGTAGCTTCAATCATTTCTGGTATATGAATAACATCATGTTTTTCAATGGCAAAAATCAATGAATATTGTAAATGCACAAACAGTAATTTCTCCGCATTGCAAGGCGCAATTCTGAAATTTTTTGCTTTTTCCTGCTCCTCTTAGCATGATAAAGAAGATTCAAAGAGAGTGAGATGCCAGCTCCTTTCATTCAGTCAGTAGCTTCAATCATTTCTGGACATTTTTCAATGGCAAAAATCAATGAATATTGTAAATGCACAAACAGTAATTTCTCCGCATTGCAAGGTGCAATTCTGAAATTTTTTGCTTTTTCCTGCTCCTCTTAGCATGATAAAGAAGATTCAAAGAGAGTGAGATGCCAGCTCCCCTCATTCAGTCAGTAGCTTCAATCATTTCTGGACGTTTTTCAATGGCAAAAATCAATGAATATTGTAAATGCACAAACAGTAATTTCTCCGCATTGCAAGGTGCAATTCTGAAATTTTTTGCTTTTTCCTGCTCCTCTTAGCATGATAAAGAAGATTCAAAGAGAGTGAGGTGCCAGCTCCTTTCATTCAGTCAGGAGCTTCAAACATTTCTGGTATATGAATAACATGTTTTTCAATGGCAAAAATCAATGAATATTGTAAATGCACAAACAGTAATTTCTCCGCATTGCAAGGTGCAATTCTGAAATTTTTTGCTTTTTCCTGCTCCTCTTAGCATGATAAAGAAGATTCAAAGAGAGTGAGATGCCAGCTCCTTTCATTCAGTCAGTAGCTTCAATCATTTCTGGACGTTTTTCAATGGCAAAAATCAATTAATATTGTAAATGCACAAACAGTAATTTCTCCGCATTGCTAGGTGCAATTCTGAAATTTTTTGCTTTTTCCTGCTACTCTTAGCATGATAAAGAAGATTCAAAGAGAGTGAGATGCCAGCTCCTTTCATTCAGTCAGTAGCTTCAATCATTTCTGGACGTTTTTCAATGGCAAAAATCAATGAATATTGTAAATGCACAAACTGTAATTTCTCCGCATTGCAAGGTGCAATTCTGAAATTTTTTGCTTTTTCCTGCTCCTCTTAGCATGATAAAGAAGATTCAAAGAGAGTGAGATGCCAGCTCCTTTCATTCAGTCAGTAGCTTCAATCATTTCTGGACGTTTTTCAATGGCAAAAATCAATGAATATTGTAAATGCACAAACTGTAATTTCTCCGCATTGCAAGGTGCAATTCTGAAATTTTTTGCTTTTTCCTGCTCCTCTTAGCATGATAAAGAAGATTCAAAGAGAGTGAGATGCCAGCTCCTTTCCTTCAGTCAGTAGCTTCAATCATTTCTGGCATATGAATAACATGATGTTTTTCAATGGCAAAAATCAATGAATTTTGTAAATGCACAAACAGTAATTTCTCCGCATTGCAAGGCGCAATTCTGAAATTTTTTGCTTTTTCCTGCTCCTCTTAGCATGATAAAGAAGATTCAAGAGAGTGAGATGCCAGCTCCTTTCCTTCAGTCAGTAGCTTCAATCATTTCTGGCATATGAATAACATGATGTTTTTCAATGGCAAAAATCAATGAATTTTGTAAATGCACAAACAGTAATTTCTCCGCATTGCAAGGCGCAATTCTGAAATTTTTTGCTTTTTCCTGCTCCTCTTAGCATGATAAAGAAGATTCAAAGAGAGTGAGATGCCAGCTCCTTTCATTCAGTCAGTAGCTTCAATCATTTCTGGACATTTTTCAATGGCAAAAATCAATGAATATTGTAAATGCACAAACAGTAATTTCTCCGCATTGCAAGGTGCAATTCTGAAATTTTTTGCTTTTTCCTGCTCCTCTTAGCATGATAAAGAAGATTCAAAGAGAGTGAGATGACAGCTCCTTTCATTCAGTCAGTAGCTTCAATCATTTCTGGACGTTTTTCAATGGCAAAAATCAATGAATATTGTAAATGCACAAACAGTAATTTCTCCGCATTGCAAGGTGCAATTCTGAAATTTTTTGCTTTTTCCTGCTCCTCTTAGCATGATAAAGAAGATTCAAAGAGAGTGAGGTGCCAGCTCCTTTCATTCAGTCAGGAGCTTCAAACATTTCTGGTATATGAATAACATGTTTTTCAATGGCAAAAATCAATGAATATTGTAAATGCACAAACAGTAATTTCTCCGCATTGCAAGGTGCAATTCTGAAATTTTTTGCTTTTTCCTGCTCCTCTTAGCATGAGAAAGAAGATTCAAAGAGAGTGAGATGCCAGCTCCTTTCATTCAGTCAGTAGCTTCAATCATTTCTGGACGTTTTTCAATGGCAAAAATCAATGAATATTGTAAATGCACAAACAGTAATTTCTCCGCATTGCAATGTGCAATTCTGAAATTTTTTGCTTTTTCCTGCTCCTCTTAGCATGATAAAGAAGATTCAAAGAGAGTGAGATGCCAGCTCCTTTCATTCAGTCAGGAGCTTCAAACATTTCTGGTATATGAATAACATGTTTTTCAATGGCAAAAATCAATGAATATTGTAAATGCACAAACAGTAATTTCTCCGCATTGCAAGGTGCAATTCTGAAATTTTTTGCTTTTTCCTGCTCCTCTTAGCATGATAAAGAAGATTCAAAGAGAGTGAGATGCCAGCTCCTTTCATTCAGTCAGTAGCTTCAATCATTTCTGGACGTTTTTCAATGGCAAAAATCAATGAATATTGTAAATGCACAAACAGTAATTTCTCCGCATTGCAAGGTGCAATTCTGAAATTTTTTGCTTTTTCCTGCTCCTCTTAGCATGATAAAGAAGATTCAAAGAGAGTGAGATGCCAGCTCCTTTCATTCAGTCAGTAGCTTCAATCATTTCTGGACGTTTTTCAATGGCAAAAATCAATGAATATTGTAAATGCACAAACTGTAATTTCTCCGCATTGCAAGGTGCAATTCTGAAATTTTTTGCTTTTTCCTGCTCCTCTTAGCATGATAAAGAAGATTCAAAGAGAGTGAGATGCCAGCTCCTTTCATTCAGTCAGTAGCTTCAATCATTTCTGGACGTTTTTCAATGGCAAAAATCAATGAATATTGTCAATGCACAAACAGTAATTTCTCCGCATTGCAAGGTGCAATTCTGAAATTTTTTGCTTTTTCCTGCTCCTCTTAGCATGATAAAGAAGATTCAAAGAGAGTGAGATGCCAGCTCCTTTCATTCAGTCAGTAGCTTCAATCATTTCTGGACATTTTTCAATGGCAAAAATCAATGAATATTGTAAATGCACAAACAGTAATTTCTCCGCATTGCAAGGTGCAATTCTGAAATTTTTTGCTTTTTCCTGCTCCTCTTAGCATGATAAAGAAGATTCAAAGAGAGTGAGATGCCAGCTCCTTTCCTTCAGTCAGTAGCTTCAATCATTTCTGGTATATGAATAACATCATGTTTTTCAATGGCAAAAATCAACGAATATTGTAAATGCACAAACAGTAATTTCTCCGCATTGCAAGGCGCAATTCTGAAATTTTTTGCTTTTTCCTGCTCCTCTTAGCATGATAAAGAAGATTCAAAGAGAGTGAGATGCCAGCTCCTTTCATTCAGTCAGTAGCTTCAATCATTTCTGGACATTTTTCAATGGCAAAAATCAATGAATATTGTAAATGCACAAACAGTAATTTCTCCGCATTGCAAGGTGCAATTCTGAAATTTTTTGCTTTTTCCTGCTCCTCTTAGCATGATAAAGAAGATTCAAAGAGAGTGAGATGCCAGCTCCCCTCATTCAGTCAGTAGCTTCAATCATTTCTGGACGTTTTTCAATGGCAAAAATCAATGAATATTGTAAATGCACAAACAGTAATTTCTCCGCATTGCAAGGTGCAATTCTGAAATTTTTTGCTTTTTCCTGCTCCTCTTAGCATGATAAAGAAGATTCAAAGAGAGTGAGATGCCAGCTCCTTTCCTTCAGTCAGTAGCTTCAATCATTTCTGGTATATGAATAACATCATGTTTTTCAATGGCAAAAATCAATGAATATTGTAAATGCACAAACAGTAATTTCTCCGCATTGCAAGGCGCAATTCTGAAATTTTTTGCTTTTTCCTGCTCCTCTTAGCATGATAAAGAAGATTCAAAGAGAGTGAGATGCCAGCTCCTTTCATTCAGTCAGTAGCTTCAATCATTTCTGGACATTTTTCAATGGCAAAAATCAATGAATATTGTAAATGCACAAACAGTAATTTCTCCGCATTGCAAGGTGCAATTCTGAAATTTTTTGCTTTTTCCTGCTCCTCTTAGCATGATAAAGAAGATTCAAAGAGAGTGAGATGCCAGCTCCCCTCATTCAGTCAGTAGCTTCAATCATTTCTGGACGTTTTTCAATGGCAAAAATCAATGAATATTGTAAATGCACAAACAGTAATTTCTCCGCATTGCAAGGTGCAATTCTGAAATTTTTTGCTTTTTCCTGCTCCTCTTAGCATGATAAAGAAGATTCAAAGAGAGTGAGGTGCCAGCTCCTTTCATTCAGTCAGGAGCTTCAAACATTTCTGGTATATGAATAACATGTTTTTCAATGGCAAAAATCAATGAATATTGTAAATGCACAAACAGTAATTTCTCCGCATTGCAAGGTGCAATTCTGAAATTTTTTGCTTTTTCCTGCTCCTCTTAGCATGATAAAGAAGATTCAAAGAGAGTGAGATGCCAGCTCCTTTCATTCAGTCAGTAGCTTCAATCATTTCTGGACGTTTTTCAATGGCAAAAATCAATTAATATTGTAAATGCACAAACAGTAATTTCTCCGCATTGCTAGGTGCAATTCTGAAATTTTTTGCTTTTTCCTGCTACTCTTAGCATGATAAAGAAGATTCAAAGAGAGTGAGATGCCAGCTCCTTTCATTCAGTCAGTAGCTTCAATCATTTCTGGACGTTTTTCAATGGCAAAAATCAATGAATATTGTAAATGCACAAACTGTAATTTCTCCGCATTGCAAGGTGCAATTCTGAAATTTTTTGCTTTTTCCTGCTCCTCTTAGCATGATAAAGAAGATTCAAAGAGAGTGAGATGCCAGCTCCTTTCATTCAGTCAGTAGCTTCAATCATTTCTGGACGTTTTTCAATGGCAAAAATCAATGAATATTGTAAATGCACAAACTGTAATTTCTCCGCATTGCAAGGTGCAATTCTGAAATTTTTTGCTTTTTCCTGCTCCTCTTAGCATGATAAAGAAGATTCAAGGAGAGTGAGATGCCAGCTCCTTTCCTTCAGTCAGTAGCTTCAATCATTTCTGGCATATGAATAACATGATGTTTTTCAATGGCAAAAATCAATGAATTTTGTAAATGCACAAACAGTAATTTCTCCGCATTGCAAGGCGCAATTCTGAAATTTTTTGCTTTTTCCTGCTCCTCTTAGCATGATAAAGAAGATTCAAGAGAGTGAGATGCCAGCTCCTTTCCTTCAGTCAGTAGCTTCAATAATTTCTGGCATATGAATAACATGATGTTTTTCAATGGCAAAAATCAATGAATTTTGTAAATGCACAAACAGTAATTTCTCCGCATTGCAAGGCGCAATTCTGAAATTTTTTGCTTTTTCCTGCTCCTCTTAGCATGATAAAGAAGATTCAAAGAGAGTGAGATGCCAGCTCCTTTCATTCAGTCAGTAGCTTCAATCATTTCTGGACATTTTTCAATGGCAAAAATCAATGAATATTGTAAATGCACAAACAGTAATTTCTCCGCATTGCAAGGTGCAATTCTGAAATTTTTTGCTTTTTCCTGCTCCTCTTAGCATGATAAAGAAGATTCAAAGAGAGTGAGATGACAGCTCCTTTCATTCAGTCAGTAGCTTCAATCATTTCTGGACGTTTTTCAATGGCAAAAATCAATGAATATTGTAAATGCACAAACAGTAATTTCTCCGCATTGCAAGGTGCAATTCTGAAATTTTTTGCTTTTTCCTGCTCCTCTTAGCATGATAAAGAAGATTCAAAGAGAGTGAGGTGCCAGCTCCTTTCATTCAGTCAGGAGCTTCAAACATTTCTGGTATATGAATAACATGTTTTTCAATGGCAAAAATCAATGAATATTGTAAATGCACAAACAGTAATTTCTCCGCATTGCAAGGTGCAATTCTGAAATTTTTTGCTTTTTCCTGCTCCTCTTAGCATGAGAAAGAAGATTCAAAGAGAGTGAGATGCCAGCTCCTTTCATTCAGTCAGTAGCTTCAATCATTTCTGGACGTTTTTCAATGGCAAAAATCAATGAATATTGTAAATGCACAAACAGTAATTTCTCCGCATTGCAATGTGCAATTCTGAAATTTTTTGCTTTTTCCTGCTCCTCTTAGCATGATAAAGAAGATTCAAAGAGAGTGAGATGCCAGCTCCTTTCATTCAGTCAGGAGCTTCAAACATTTCTGGTATATGAATAACATGTTTTTCAATGGCAAAAATCAATGAATATTGTAAATGCACAAACAGTAATTTCTCCGCATTGCAAGGTGCAATTCTGAAATTTTTTGCTTTTTCCTGCTCCTCTTAGCATGATAAAGAAGATTCAAAGAGAGTGAGATGCCAGCTCCTTTCATTCAGTCAGTAGCTTCAATCATTTCTGGACGTTTTTCAATGGCAAAAATCAATGAATATTGTAAATGCACAAACAGTAATTTCTCCGCATTGCAAGGTGCAATTCTGAAATTTTTTGCTTTTTCCTGCTCCTCTTAGCATGATAAAGAAGATTCAAAGAGAGTGAGATGCCAGCTCCTTTCATTCAGTCAGTAGCTTCAATCATTTCTGGACGTTTTTCAATGGCAAAAATCAATGAATATTGTAAATGCACAAACTGTAATTTCTCCGCATTGCAAGGTGCAATTCTGAAATTTTTTGCTTTTTCCTGCTCCTCTTAGCATGATAAAGAAGATTCAAAGAGAGTGAGATGCCAGCTCCTTTCATTCAGTCAGTAGCTTCAATCATTTCTGGACGTTTTTCAATGGCAAAAATCAATGAATATTGTCAATGCACAAACAGTAATTTCTCCGCATTGCAAGGTGCAATTCTGAAATTTTTTGCTTTTTCCTGCTCCTCTTAGCATGATAAAGAAGATTCAAAGAGAGTGAGATGCCAGCTCCTTTCATTCAGTCAGTAGCTTCAATCATTTCTGGACATTTTTCAATGGCAAAAATCAATGAATATTGTAAATGCACAAACAGTAATTTCTCCGCATTGCAAGGTGCAATTCTGAAATTTTTTGCTTTTTCCTGCTCCTCTTAGCATGATAAAGAAGATTCAAAGAGAGTGAGATGCCAGCTCCTTTCCTTCAGTCAGTAGCTTCAATCATTTCTGGTATATGAATAACATCATGTTTTTCAATGGCAAAAATCAACGAATATTGTAAATGCACAAACAGTAATTTCTCCGCATTGCAAGGCGCAATTCTGAAAATTTTTGCTTTTTCCTGCTCCTCTTAGCATGATAAAGAAGATTCAAAGAGAGTGAGATGCCAGCTCCTTTCATTCAGTCAGTAGCTTCAATCATTTCTGGACATTTTTCAATGGCAAAAATCAATGAATATTGTAAATGCACAAACAGTAATTTCTCCGCATTGCAAGGTGCAATTCTGAAATTTTTTGCTTTTTCCTGCTCCTCTTAGCATGATAAAGAAGATTCAAAGAGAGTGAGATGCCAGCTCCCCTCATTCAGTCAGTAGCTTCAATCATTTCTGGACGTTTTTCAATGGCAAAAATCAATGAATATTGTAAATGCACAAACAGTAATTTCTCCGCATTGCAAGGTGCAATTCTGAAATTTTTTGCTTTTTCCTGCTCCTCTTAGCATGATAAAGAAGATTCAAAGAGAGTGAGATGCCAGCTCCTTTCCTTCAGTCAGTAGCTTCAATCATTTCTGGTATATGAATAACATCATGTTTTTCAATGGCAAAAATCAATGAATATTGTAAATGCACAAACAGTAATTTCTCCGCATTGCAAGGCGCAATTCTGAAATTTTTTGCTTTTTCCTGCTCCTCTTAGCATGATAAAGAAGATTCAAAGAGAGTGAGATGCCAGCTCCTTTCATTCAGTCAGTAGCTTCAATCATTTCTGGACATTTTTCAATGGCAAAAATCAATGAATATTGTAAATGCACAAACAGTAATTTCTCCGCATTGCAAGGTGCAATTCTGAAATTTTTTGCTTTTTCCTGCTCCTCTTAGCATGATAAAGAAGATTCAAAGAGAGTGAGATGCCAGCTCCCCTCATTCAGTCAGTAGCTTCAATCATTTCTGGACGTTTTTCAATGGCAAAAATCAATGAATATTGTAAATGCACAAACAGTAATTTCTCCGCATTGCAAGGTGCAATTCTGAAATTTTTTGCTTTTTCCTGCTCCTCTTAGCATGATAAAGAAGATTCAAAGAGAGTGAGGTGCCAGCTCCTTTCATTCAGTCAGGAGTTTCAAACATTTCTGGTATATGAATAACATGTTTTTCAATGGCAAAAATCAATGAATATTGTAAATGCACAAACAGTAATTTCTCCGCATTGCAAGGTGCAATTCTGAAATTTTTTGCTTTTTCCTGCTCCTCTTAGCATGATAAAGAAGATTCAAAGAGAGTGAGATGCCAGCTCCTTTCATTCAGTCAGTAGCTTCAATCATTTCTGGACGTTTTTCAATGGCAAAAATCAATTAATATTGTAAATGCACAAACAGTAATTTCTCCGCATTGCTAGGTGCAATTCTGAAATTTTTTGCTTTTTCCTGCTACTCTTAGCATGATAAAGAAGATTCAAAGAGAGTGAGATGCCAGCTCCTTTCATTCAGTCAGTAGCTTCAATCATTTCTGGACGTTTTTCAATGGCAAAAATCAATGAATATTGTAAATGCACAAACTGTAATTTCTCCGCATTGCAAGGTGCAATTCTGAAATTTTTTGCTTTTTCCTGCTCCTCTTAGCATGATAAAGAAGATTCAAAGAGAGTGAGATGCCAGCTCCTTTCATTCAGTCAGTAGCTTCAATCATTTCTGGACATTTTTCAATGGCAAAAATCAATGAATATTGTAAATGCACAAACAGTAATTTCTCCGCATTGCAAGGTGCAATTCTGAAATTTTTTGCTTTTTCCTGCTCCTCTTAGCATGATAAAGAAGATTCAAAGAGAGTGAGATGCCAGCTCCTTTCATTCAGTCAGTAGCTTCAATCATTTCTGGACATTTTTCAATGGCAAAAATCAATGAATATTGTAAATGCACAAACAGTAATTTCTCCGCATTGCAAGGTGCAATTCTGAAATTTTTTGCTTTTTCCTGCTCCTCTTAGCATGATAAAGAATATTCAAAGAGAGTGAGATGTCAGCTCCTTTCATTCAGTCAGTAGCTTCAAACATTTCTGGTATATGAATAACATGATGTTTTTCAATGGCAAAAATCAATGAATATTGTATAAGCACAAACAGTAATTTCTCCGCATTGCAAGGTGCAATTCTGAAATTTTTTGCTTTTTCCTGCTCCTCTTAGCATGATAAAGAAGATTCAAAGAGAGTGAGATGCCAGCTCCTTTCATTCAGTCAGTAGCTTCAATCATTTCTGGTATATGAATAACATGATGTTTTTCAATGGCAAAAATCAATGAATTTTGTAAATGCACAAACAGTAATTTCTCAGCATTGCAAGGTGCAATTCTGAAATTTTTTGCTTTTTCCTGCTGCTCTTAGCATGATAAAGAAGATTCAAAGAGAGTGAGATGCCAGCTCCTTTCATTCAGTCAGTAGCTTCAATCATTTCTGGACATTTTTCAATGGCAAAAATCAATGAATATTGTAAATGCACAAACAGTAATTTCTCCGCATTGCAAGGTGCAATTCTGAAATTTTTTGCTTTTTCCTGCTCCTCTTAGCATGATAAAGAAGATTCAAAGAGAGTGAGATGCCATCTCCCCTCATTCAGTCAGTAGCTTCAATCATTTCTGGACGTTTTTCAATGGCAAAAATCAATGAATATTGTAAATGCACAAACAGTAATTTCTCCGCATTGCAAGGTGCAATTCTGAAATTTTTTGCTTTTTCCTGCTCCTCTTAGCATGATAAAGAAGATTCAAAGAGAGTGAGGTGCCAGCTCCTTTCATTCAGTCAGGAGCTTCAAACATTTCTGGTATATGAATAACATGTTTTTCAATGGCAAAAATCAATGAATATTGTAAATGCACAAACAGTAATTTCTCCGCATTGCAAGGTGCAATTCTGAAATTTTTTGCTTTTTCCTGCTCCTCTTAGCATGATAAAGAAGATTCAAAGAGAGTGAGATGCCAGCTCCTTTCATTCAGTCAGTAGCTTCAATCATTTCTGGACGTTTTTCAATGGCAAAAATCAATTAATATTGTAAATGCACAAACAGTAATTTCTCCGCATTGCTAGGTGCAATTCTGAAATTTTTTGCTTTTTCCTGCTACTCTTAGCATGATAAAGAAGATTCAAAGAGAGTGAGATGCCAGCTCCTTTCATTCAGTCAGTAGCTTCAATCATTTCTGGACGTTTTTCAATGGCAAAAATCAATGAATATTGTAAATGCACAAACTGTAATTTCTCCGCATTGCAAGGTGCAATTCTGAAATTTTTTGCTTTTTCCTGCTCCTCTTAGCATGATAAAGAAGATTCAAAGAGAGTGAGATGCCAGCTCCTTTCATTCAGTCAGTAGCTTCAATCATTTCTGGACGTTTTTCAATGGCAAAAATCAATGAATATTGTAAATGCACAAACTGTAATTTCTCCGCATTGCAAGGTGCAATTCTGAAATTTTTTGCTTTTTCCTGCTCCTCTTAGCATGATAAAGAAGATTCAAAGAGAGTGAGATGCCAGCTCCTTTCCTTCAGTCAGTAGCTTCAATCATTTCTGGCATATGAATAACATGATGTTTTTCAATGGCAAAAATCAATGAATTTTGTAAATGCACAAACAGAAATTTCTCCGCATTGCAAGGCGCAATTCTGAAATTTTTTGCTTTTTCCTGCTCCTCTTAGCATGATAAAGAAGATTCAAGAGAGTGAGATGCCAGCTCCTTTCCTTCAGTCAGTAGCTTCAATCATTTCTGGCATATGAATAACATGATGTTTTTCAATGGCAAAAATCAATGAATTTTGTAAATGCACAAACAGTAATTTCTCCGCATTGCAAGGCGCAATTCTGAAATTTTTTGCTTTTTCCTGCTCCTCTTAGCATGATAAAGAAGATTCAAAGAGAGTGAGATGCCAGCTCCTTTCATTCAGTCAGTAGCTTCAATCATTTCTGGACATTTTTCAATGGCAAAAATCAATGAATATTGTAAATGCACAAACAGTAATTTCTCCGCATTGCAAGGTGCAATTCTGAAATTTTTTGCTTTTTCCTGCTCCTCTTAGCATGATAAAGAAGATTCAAAGAGAGTGAGGTGCCAGCTCCTTTCATTCAGTCAGGAGCTTCAAACATTTCTGGTATATGAATAACATGTTTTTCAATGGCAAAAATCAATGAATATTGTAAATGCACAAACAGTAATTTCTCCGCATTGCAAGGTGCAATTCTGAAATTTTTTGCTTTTTCCTGCTCCTCTTAGCATGAGAAAGAAGATTCAAAGAGAGTGAGATGCCAGCTCCTTTCATTCAGTCAGTAGCTTCAATCATTTCTGGACGTTTTTCAATGGCAAAAATCAATGAATATTGTAAATGCACAAACAGTAATTTCTCCGCATTGCAGTGTGCAATTCTGAAATTTTTTGCTTTTTCCTGCTCCTCTTAGCATGATAAAGAAGATTCAAAGAGAGTGAGATGCCAGCTCCTTTCATTCAGTCAGGAGCTTCAAACATTTCTGGTATATGAATAACATGTTTTTCAATGGCAAAAATCAATGAATATTGTAAATGCACAAACAGTAATTTCTCCGCATTGCAAGGTGCAATTCTGAAATTTTTTGCTTTTTCCTGCTCCTCTTAGCATGATAAAGAAGATTCAAAGAGAGTGAGATGCCAGCTCCTTTCATTCAGTCAGTAGCTTCAATCATTTCTGGACGTTTTTCAATGGCAAAAATCAATGAATATTGTAAATGCACAAACAGTAATTTCTCCGCATTGCAAGGTGCAATTCTGAAATTTTTTGCTTTTTCCTGCTCCTCTTAGCATGATAAAGAAGATTCAAAGAGAGTGAGATGCCAGCTCCTTTCATTCAGTCAGTAGCTTCAATCATTTCTGGACGTTTTTCAATGGCAAAAATCAATGAATATTGTAAATGCACAAACTGTAATTTCTCCGCATTGCAAGGTGCAATTCTGAAATTTTTTGCTTTTTCCTGCTCCTCTTAGCATGATAAAGAAGATTCAAAGAGAGTGAGATGCCAGCTCCTTTCATTCAGTCAGTAGCTTCAATCATTTCTGGACGTTTTTCAATGGCAAAAATCAATGAATATTGTCAATGCACAAACAGTAATTTCTCCGCATTGCAAGGTGCAATTCTGAAATTTTTTGCTTTTTCCTGCTCCTCTTAGCATGATAAAGAAGATTCAAAGAGAGTGAGATGCCAGCTCCTTTCATTCAGTCAGTAGCTTCAATCATTTCTGGACATTTTTCAATGGCAAAAATCAATGAATATTGTAAATGCACAAACAGTAATTTCTCCGCATTGCAAGGTGCAATTCTGAAATTTTTTGCTTTTTCCTGCTCCTCTTAGCATGATAAAGAAGATTCAAAGAGAGTGAGATGCCAGCTCCTTTCCTTCAGTCAGTAGCTTCAATCATTTCTGGTATATGAATAACATCATGTTTTTCAATGGCAAAAATCAACGAATATTGTAAATGCACAAACAGTAATTTCTCCGCATTGCAAGGCGCAATTCTGAAATTTTTTGCTTTTTCCTGCTCCTCTTAGCATGATAAAGAAGATTCAAAGAGAGTGAGATGCCAGCTCCTTTCATTCAGTCAGTAGCTTCAATCATTTCTGGACATTTTTCAATGGCAAAAATCAATGAATATTGTAAATGCACAAACAGTAATTTCTCCGCATTGCAAGGTGCAATTCTGAAATTTTTTGCTTTTTCCTGCTCCTCTTAGCATGATAAAGAAGATTCAAAGAGAGTGAGATGCCAGCTCCCCTCATTCAGTCAGTAGCTTCAATCATTTCTGGACGTTTTTCAATGGCAAAAATCAATGAATATTGTAAATGCACAAACAGTAATTTCTCCGCATTGCAAGGTGCAATTCTGAAATTTTTTGCTTTTTCCTGCTCCTCTTAGCATGATAAAGAAGATTCAAAGAGAGTGAGATGCCAGCTCCTTTCCTTCAGTCAGTAGCTTCAATCATTTCTGGTATATGAATAACATCATGTTTTTCAATGGCAAAAATCAATGAATATTGTAAATGCACAAACAGTAATTTCTCCGCATTGCAAGGCGCAATTCTGAAATTTTTTGCTTTTTCCTGCTCCTCTTAGCATGATAAAGAAGATTCAAAGAGAGTGAGATGCCAGCTCCTTTCATTCAGTCAGTAGCTTCAATCATTTCTGGACATTTTTCAATGGCAAAAATCAATGAATATTGTAAATGCACAAACAGTAATTTCTCCGCATTGCAAGGTGCAATTCTGAAATTTTTTGCTTTTTCCTGCTCCTCTTAGCATGATAAAGAAGATTCAAAGAGAGTGAGATGCCAGCTCCCCTCATTCAGTCAGTAGCTTCAATCATTTCTGGACGTTTTTCAATGGCAAAAATCAATGAATATTGTAAATGCACAAACAGTAATTTCTCCGCATTGCAAGGTGCAATTCTGAAATTTTTTGCTTTTTCCTGCTCCTCTTAGCATGATAAAGAAGATTCAAAGAGAGTGAGGTGCCAGCTCCTTTCATTCAGTCAGGAGTTTCAAACATTTCTGGTATATGAATAACATGTTTTTCAATGGCAAAAATCAATGAATATTGTAAATGCACAAACAGTAATTTCTCCGCATTGCAAGGTGCAATTCTGAAATTTTTTGCTTTTTCCTGCTCCTCTTAGCATGATAAAGAAGATTCAAAGAGAGTGAGATGCCAGCTCCTTTCATTCAGTCAGTAGCTTCAATCATTTCTGGACGTTTTTCAATGGCAAAAATCAATTAATATTGTAAATGCACAAACAGTAATTTCTCCGCATTGCTAGGTGCAATTCTGAAATTTTTTGCTTTTTCCTGCTACTCTTAGCATGATAAAGAAGATTCAAAGAGAGTGAGATGCCAGCTCCTTTCATTCAGTCAGTAGCTTCAATCATTTCTGGACGTTTTTCAATGGCAAAAATCAATGAATATTGTAAATGCACAAACTGTAATTTCTCCGCATTGCAAGGTGCAATTCTGAAATTTTTTGCTTTTTCCTGCTCCTCTTAGCATGATAAAGAAGATTCAAAGAGAGTGAGATGCCAGCTCCTTTCATTCAGTCAGTAGCTTCAATCATTTCTGGACATTTTTCAATGGCAAAAATCAATGAATATTGTAAATGCACAAACAGTAATTTCTCCGCATTGCAAGGTGCAATTCTGAAATTTTTTGCTTTTTCCTGCTCCTCTTAGCATGATAAAGAAGATTCAAAGAGAGTGAGATGCCAGCTCCTTTCATTCAGTCAGTAGCTTCAATCATTTCTGGACATTTTTCAATGGCAAAAATCAATGAATATTGTAAATGCACAAACAGTAATTTCTCCGCATTGCAAGGTGCAATTCTGAAATTTTTTGCTTTTTCCTGCTCCTCTTAGCATGATAAAGAAGATTCAAAGAGAGTGAGATGTCAGCTCCTTTCATTCAGTCAGTAGCTTCAAACATTTCTGGTATATGAATAACATGATGTTTTTCAATGGCAAAAATCAATGAATATTGTATAAGAACAAACAGTAATTTCTCCGCATTGCAAGGTGCAATTCTGAAATTTTTTGCTTTTTCCTGCTCCTCTTAGCATGATAAAGAAGATTCAAAGAGAGTGAGATGCCAGCTCCTTTCATTCAGTCAGTAGCTTCAATCATTTCTGGTATATGAATAACATGATGTTTTTCAATGGCAAAAATCAATGAATTTTGTAAATGCACAAACAGTAATTTCTCAGCATTGCAAGGTGCAATTCTGAAATTTTTTGCTTTTTCCTGCTGCTCTTAGCATGATAAAGAATATTCAAAGAGAGTGAGATGCCAGCTCCTTTCATTGTCAGTAGCTTCAATCATTTCTGGACGTTTTTCAATGGCAAAAATCAATGAATATTTTAAATGCACAAACAGTAATTTCTCCGCATTGCAAGGTGCAATTCTGAAATTTATTGCTTTTTCCTGCTCCTCTTAGCATGATAAAGAAGATTCAAAGAGAGTGAGATGCCAGCTCCTTTCATTCAGTCAGTAGCTTCAATCATTTCTGGACGTTTTTCAATGGCAAAAATCAATGAATATTGTAAATGCACAAACAGTAATTTCTCCGCATTGCAAGGTGCAATTCTGAAATTTTTTGCTTTTTCCTGCTCCTCTTAGCATGATAAAGAAGATTCAAAGAGAGTGAGATGCCAGCTCCTTTCATTCAGTCAGTAGCTTCAATCATTTCTGGACGTTTTTCAATGGCAAAAATCAATGAATATTGTAAATGCACAAACAGTAATTTCTCCGCATTGCAAGGTGCAATTCTGAAATTTTTTGCTTTTTCCTGCTCCTCTTAGCATGATAAAGAAGATTCAAAGAGAGTGAGATGTCAGCTCCTTTCATTCAGTCAGTAGCTTCAAACATTTCTGGTATATGAATAACATGATGTTTTTCAATGGCAAAAATCAATGAATATTGTAAATGCACAAACAGTAATTTCTCCGCATTGCAAGGTGCAATTCTGAAATTTTTTGCTTTTTCCTGCTCCTCTTAGCATGATAAAGAAGATTCAAAGAGAGTGAGATGCCAGCTCCTTTCATTCAGTCAGTAGCTTCAATCATTTCTGGTATATGAATAACATGATGTTTTTCAATGGCAAAAATCAATGAATTTTGTAAATGCACAAACAGTAATTTCTCAGCATTGCAAGGTGCAATTCTGAAATTTTTTGCTTTTTCCTGCTCCTCTTAGCATGATAAAGAAGATTCAAAGAGAGTGAGATGCCAGCTCCTTTCATTGTCAGTAGCTTCAATCATTTCTGGACGTTTTTCAATGGCAAAAATCAATGAATATTGTAAATGCACAAACAGTAATTTCTCCGCATTGCAAGGTGCAATTCTGAAATTTTTTGCTTTTTCCTGCTCCTCTTAGCATTATGAAGAAGATTCAAAGAGAGTGAGATACCAGCTCCTTTCATTCAGTCAGTAGCTTCAAACATTTCTGGTATATGAATAACATGATGTTTTTCAATGGCAAAAATCAATGAATATTGTAAATGCACAAACAGTAATTTCTCCGCATTGCAAGGTGCAATTCTGAAATTTTTTGCTTTTTCCTGCTCCTCTTAGCATGATAAAGAAGATTCAAAGAGAGTGAGATGCCAGCTCCTTTCGTTCAGTCAGTAGCTTCAATCATTTCTGGACGTTTTTCAATGGCAAAAATCATTGAATATTGTAAATGCACAAACAGTAATTTCTCCGCATTGCAAGGTGCAATTCTGAAATTTTTTACTTTTTCCTGCTCCTCTTAGCATGATAAAGAAGATTCAAAGAGAGTGAGATGCCATCTCCTTTCATTCAGTCAGTAGCTTCAATCATTTCTGGATGTTTTTCAATTGCAAAAATCAATGAATATTGTAAATGCACAAACAGTAATTTCTCCGCATTGCAAGGTGCAATTCTGAAATTTTTTGCTTTTTCCTGCTCCTCTTAGCATGATAAAGAAGATTCAAAGAGAGTGAGATGCCAGCTCCTTTCATTCAGTCAGTAGCTTCAATCATTTCTGGACGTTTTTCAATGGCAAAAATCAATGAATATTGTAAATGCACAAACAGTAATTTCTCCGCATTGCAAGGTGCAATTCTGAAATTTTTTGCTTTTTCCTGCTCCTTTTAGCATGATAAACAAGATTCAAAGAGAGTGAGATGCCAGCTCCTTTCATTCAGTCAGTAGCTTCAATCATTTATGGACGTTTTTCAATTGCAAAAATCATTGAATATTGTAAATGCACAAACAGTAATTTCTCCGCATTGCAAGGTGCAATTCTGAAATTTTTTACTTTTTCCTGCTCCTCTTAGCATGATAAAGAAGATTCAAAGAGAGTGAGATGCCAGCTCCTTTCATTCAGTCAGTAGCTTCAATCATTTCTGGTATATGAATAACATGATGTTTTTCAATCGCAAAAATCAATGAATATTGTAAATGCACAAACAGTAATTTCTCCGCATTGCAAGGTGCAATTCTGAAATTTTTTGCTTTTTCCTGCTCCTCTTAGCATGATAAAGAAGATTCAAAGAGAGTGAGATGCCAGCTCCTTTCATTCAGTCAGTAGCTTCAATCATTTCCGGACGTTTTTCAATGGCAAAAATCAATGAATATTGTAAATGCACAAACAGTAATTTCTCCGCATTGCAAGGTGCAATTCTGAAATTTTTTGCTTTTTCCTGCTCCTCTTAGCATGATAAACAAGATTCAAAGAGAGTGAGGTGCCAGCTCCTTTCATTCAGTCAGGAGCTTCAAACATTTCTGGTATATGAATAACATGTTTTTCAATGGCAAAAATCAATGAATATTGTAAATGCACAAACAGTAATTTCTCCGCATTGCAAGGTGCAATTCTGAATTTTTTTGCTTTTTCCTGCTCCTCTTAGCATGATAAAGAAGATTCAAAGAGAGTGAGATGCCAGCTCCTTTCATTCAGTCAGTAGCTTCAATCATTTCTGGACATTTTTCAATGGCAAAAATCAATGAATATTGTAAATGCACAAACAGTAATTTCTCCGCATTGCAAGGTGCAATTCTGAAATTTTTTGCTTTTTCCTGCTCCTCTTAGCATGATAAAGAAGATTCAAAGAGAGTGAGATGCCAGCTCCTTTCATTCAGTCAGTAGCTTCAATCATTTCTGGACGTTTTTCAATGGCAAAAATCAATGAATATTGTAAATGCACAAACTGTAATTTCTCCGCATTGCAAGGTGCAATTCTGAAATTTTTTGCTTTTTCCTGCTCCTCTTAGCATGATAAAGAAGATTCAAAGAGAGTGAGATGCCAGCTCCTTTCATTCAGTCAGTAGCTTCAATCATTTCTGGACGTTTTTCAATGGCAAAAATCAATGAATATTGTAAATGCACAAACAGTAATTTCTCCGCATTGCAAGGTGCAATTCTGAAATTTTTTGCTTTTTCCTGCTCCTCTTAGCATGATAAAGAAGATTCAAAGAGAGTGAGATGCCAGCTCCTTTCATTCAGTCAGTAGCTTCAATCATTTCTGGACGTTTTTCAATGGCAAAAATCAATGAATATTGTAAATGCACAAACAGTAATTTCTCCGCATTGCAAGGTGCAATTCTGAAATTTTTTGCTTTTTCCTGCTCCTCTTAGCATGATAAAGAAGATTCAAAGAGAGTGAGATGCCAGCTCCTTTCATTCAGTCAGTAGCTTCAATCATTTCTGGTATATGAATAACATGATGTTTTTCAATGGCAAAAATCAATGAATTTTGTAAATGCACAAACAGTAATTTCTCAGCATTGCAAGGTGCAATTCTGAAATTTTTTGCTTTTTCCTGCTCCTCTTAGCATGATAAAGAAGATTCAAAGAGAGTGAGATGCCAGCTCCTTTCATTGTCAGTAGCTTCAATCATTTCTGGACGTTTTTCAATGGCAAAAATCAATGAATATTTTAAATGCACAAACAGTAATTTCTCCGCATTGCAAGGTGCAATTCTGAAATTTTTTGCTTTTTCCTGCTCCTCTTAGCATGATAAAGAAGATTCAAAGAGAGTGAGATGCCAGCTCCTTTCATTCAGTCAGTAGCTTCAATCATTTCTGGACGTTTTTCAATGGCAAAAATCAATGAATATTGTAAATGCACAAACAGTAATTTCTCCGCATTGCAAGGTGCAATTCTGAAATTTTTTGCTTTTTCCTGCTCCTCTTAGCATGATAAAGAAGATTCAAAGAGAGTGAGATGCCAGCTCCTTTCATTCAGTCAGTAGCTTCAATCATTTCTGGACGTTTTTCAATGGCAAAAATCAATGAATATTGTAAATGCACAAACAGTAATTTCTCCGCATTGCAAGGTGCAATTCTGAAATTTTTTGCTTTTTCCTGCTCCTCTTAGCATGATAAAGAAGATTCAAAGAGAGTGAGATGTCAGCTCCTTTCATTCAGTCAGTAGCTTCAAACATTTCTGGTATATGAATAACATGATGTTTTTCAATGGCAAAAATCAATGAATATTGTAAATGCACAAACAGTAATTTCTCCGCATTGCAAGGTGCAATTCTGAAATTTTTTGCTTTTTCCTGCTCCTCTTAGCATGATAAAGAAGATTCAAAGAGAGTGAGATGCCAGCTCCTTTCATTCAGTCAGTAGCTTCAATCATTTCTGGTATATGAATAACATGATGTTTTTCAATGGCAAAAATCAATGAATTTTGTAAATGCACAAACAGTAATTTCTCAGCATTGCAAGGTGCAATTCTGAAATTTTTTGCTTTTTCCTGCTCCTCTTAGCATGATAAAGAAGATTCAAAGAGAGGGAGATGCCAGCTCCTTTCATTGTCAGTAGCTTCAATCATTTCTGGACGTTTTTCAATGGCAAAAATCAATGAATATTGTAAATGCACAAACAGTAATTTCTCCGCATTGCAAGGTGCAATTCTGAAATTTTTTGCTTTTTCCTGCTCCTCTTAGCATTATGAAGAAGATTCAAAGAGAGTGAGATACCAGCTCCTTTCATTCAGTCAGTAGCTTCAAACATTTCTGGTATATGAATAACATGATGTTTTTCAATGGCAAAAATCAATGAATATTGTAAATGCACAAACAGTAATTTCTCCGCATTGCAAGGTGCAATTCTGAAATTTTTTGCTTTTTCCTGCTCCTCTTAGCATGATAAAGAAGATTCAAAGAGAGTGAGATGCCAGCTCCTTTCGTTCAGTCAGTAGCTTCAATCATTTCTGGACGTTTTTCAATGGCAAAAATCATTGAATATTGTAAATGCACAAACAGTAATTTCTCCGCATTGCAAGGTGCAATTCTGAAATTTTTTACTTTTTCCTGCTCCTCTTAGCATGATAAAGAAGATTCAAAGAGAGTGAGATGCCATCTCCTTTCATTCAGTCAGTAGCTTCAATCATTTCTGGACGTTTTTCAATTGCAAAAATCAATGAATATTGTAAATGCACAAACAGTAATTTCTCCGCATTGCAAGGTGCAATTCTGAAATTTTTTGCTTTTTCCTGCTCCTCTTAGCATGATAAAGAAGATTCAAAGAGAGTGAGATGCCAGCTCCTTTCATTCAGTCAGTAGCTTCAATCATTTCTGGACGTTTTTCAATGGCAAAAATCAATGAATATTGTAAATGCACAAACAGTAATTTCTCCGCATTGCAAGGTGCAATTCTGAAATTTTTTGCTTTTTCCTGCTCCTTTTAGCATGATAAACAAGATTCAAAGAGAGTGAGATGCCAGCTCCTTTCATTCAGTCAGTAGCTTCAATCATTTATGGACGTTTTTCAATTGCAAAAATCATTGAATATTGTAAATGCACAAACAGTAATTTCTCCGCATTGCAAGGTGCAATTCTGAAATTTTTTACTTTTTCCTGCTCCTCTTAGCATGATAAAGAAGATTCAAAGAGAGTGAGATGCCAGCTCCTTTCATTCAGTCAGTAGCTTCAATCATTTCTGGTATATGAATAACATGATGTTTTTCAATCGCAAAAGTCAATGAATATTGTAAATGCACAAACAGTAATTTCTCCGCATTGCAAGGTGCAATTCTGAAATTTTTTGCTTTTTCCTGCTCCTCTTAGCATGATAAAGAAGATTCAAAGAGAGTGAGATGCCAGCTCCTTTCATTCAGTCAGTAGCTTCAATCATTTCCGGACGTTTTTCAATGGCAAAAATCAATGAATATTGTAAATGCACAAACAGTAATTTCTCCGCATTGCAAGGTGTAATTCTGAAATTTTTTGCTTTTTCCTGCTCCTCTTAGCATGATAAAGAAGATTCAAAGAGAGTGAGATGCCAGCTCCTTTCCTTCAGTCAGTAGCTTCAATCATTTCTGGTATATGAATAACATGATGTTTTTCAATGGCAAAAATCAATGAATTTTGTAAATGCACAAACAGTAATTTCTCCGCATTGCAAGGCGCAATTCTGAAATTTTTTGCTTTTTCCTGCTCCTCTTAGCATGATAAAGAAGATTCAAAGAGAGTGAGATGCTAGCTCCTTTCATTCAGTCAGTAGCTTCAATCATTTCTGGACGTTTTTCAATGGCAAAAATCAATGAATATTGTAAATGCACAAACAGTAATTTCTCCGCATTGCAAGGTGCAATTCTGAAATTTTTTGCTTTTTCCTGCTCCTCTTAGCATGATAAACAAGATTCAAAGAGAGTGAGGTGCCAGCTCCTTTCATTCAGTCAGGAGCTTCAAACATTTCTGGTATATGAATAACATGTTTTTCAATGGCAAAAATCAATGAATATTGTAAATGCACAAACAGTAATTTCTCCGCATTGCAAGGTGCAATTCTGAATTTTTTTGCTTTTTCCTGCTCCTCTTAGCATGATAAAGAAGATTCAAAGAGAGTGAGATGCCAGCTCCTTTCATTCAGTCAGTAGCTTCAATCATTTCTGGTATATGAATAACATGATGTTTTTCAATGGCAAAAATCAATGAATTTTGTAAATGCACAAACAGTAATTTCTCAGCATTGCAAGGTGCAATTCTGAAATTTTTTGCTTTTTCCTGCTCCTCTTAGCATGATAAAGAAGATTCAAAGAGAGGGAGATGCCAGCTCCTTTCATTGTCAGTAGCTTCAATCATTTCTGGACGTTTTTCAATGGCAAAAATCAATGAATATTGTAAATGCACAAACAGTAATTTCTCCGCATTGCAAGGTGCAATTCTGAAATTTTTTGCTTTTTCCTGCTCCTCTTAGCATTATGAAGAAGATTCAAAGAGAGTGAGATACCAGCTCCTTTCATTCAGTCAGTAGCTTCAAACATTTCTGGTATATGAATAACATGATGTTTTTCAATGGCAAAAATCAATGAATATTGTAAATGCACAAACAGTAATTTCTCCGCATTGCAAGGTGCAATTCTGAAATTTTTTGCTTTTTCCTGCTCCTCTTAGCATGATAAAGAAGATTCAAAGAGAGTGAGATGCCAGCTCCTTTCGTTCAGTCAGTAGCTTCAATCATTTCTGGACGTTTTTCAATGGCAAAAATCATTGAATATTGTAAATGCACAAACAGTAATTTCTCCGCATTGCAAGGTGCAATTCTGAAATTTTTTACTTTTTCCTGCTCCTCTTAGCATGATAAAGAAGATTCAAAGAGAGTGAGATGCCATCTCCTTTCATTCAGTCAGTAGCTTCAATCATTTCTGGACGTTTTTCAATTGCAAAAATCAATGAATATTGTAAATGCACAAACAGTAATTTCTCCGCATTGCAAGGTGCAATTCTGAAATTTTTTGCTTTTTCCTGCTCCTCTTAGCATGATAAAGAAGATTCAAAGAGAGTGAGATGCCAGCTCCTTTCATTCAGTCAGTAGCTTCAATCATTTCTGGACGTTTTTCAATGGCAAAAATCAATGAATATTGTAAATGCACAAACAGTAATTTCTCCGCATTGCAAGGTGCAATTCTGAAATTTTTTGCTTTTTCCTGCTCCTTTTAACATGATAAACAAGATTCAAAGAGAGTGAGATGCCAGCTCCTTTCATTCAGTCAGTAGCTTCAATCATTTATGGACGTTTTTCAATTGCAAAAATCATTGAATATTGTAAATGCACAAACAGTAATTTCTCCGCATTGCAGGGTGCAATTCTGAAATTTTTTACTTTTTCCTGCTCCTCTTAGCATGATAAAGAAGATTCAAAGAGAGTGAGATGCCAGCTCCTTTCATTCAGTCAGTAGCTTCAATCATTTCTGGTATATGAATAACATGATGTTTTTCAATCGCAAAAATCAATGAATATTGTAAATGCACAAACAGTAATTTCTCCGCATTGCAAGGTGCAATTCTGAAATTTTTTGCTTTTTCCTGCTCCTCTTAGCATGATAAAGAAGATTCAAAGAGAGTGAGATGCCAGCTCCTTTCATTCAGTCAGTAGCTTCAATCATTTCCGGACGTTTTTCAATGGCAAAAATCAATGAATATTGTAAATGCACAAACAGTAATTTCTCCGCATTGCAAGGTGTAATTCTGAAATTTTTTGCTTTTTCCTGCTCCTCTTAGCATGATAAAGAAGATTCAAAGAGAGTGAGATGCCAGCTCCTTTCCTTCAGTCAGTAGCTTCAATCATTTCTGGTATATGAATAACATGATGTTTTTCAATGGCAAAAATCAATGAATTTTGTAAATGCACAAACAGTAATTTCTCCGCATTGCAAGGCGCAATTCTGAAATTTTTTGCTTTTTCCTGCTCCTCTTAGCATGATAAAGAAGATTCAAAGAGAGTGAGATGCTAGCTCCTTTCATTCAGTCAGTAGCTTCAATCATTTCTGGACGTTTTTCAATGGCAAAAATCAATGAATATTGTAAATGCACAAACAGTAATTTCTCCGCATTGCAAGGTGCAATTCTGAAATTTTTTGCTTTTTCCTGCTCCTCTTAGCATGATAAACAAGATTCAAAGAGAGTGAGGTGCCAGCTCCTTTCATTCAGTCAGGAGCTTCAAACATTTCTGGTATATGAATAACATGTTTTTCAATGGCAAAAATCAATGAATATTGTAAATGCACAAACAGTAATTTCTCCGCATTGCAAGGTGCAATTCTGAATTTTTTTGCTTTTTCCTGCTCCTCTTAGCATGATAAAGAAGATTCAAAGAGAGTGAGATGCCAGCTCCTTTCATTCAGTCAGTAGCTTCAATCATTTCTGGACATTTTTCAATGGCAAAAATCAATGAATATTGTAAATGCACAAACAGTAATTTCTCCGCATTGCAAGGTGCAATTCTGAAATTTTTTGCTTTTTCCTGCTCCTCTTAGCATGATAAAGAAGATTCAAAGAGAGTGAGATGCCAGCTCCTTTCATTCAGTCAGTAGCTTCAATCATTTCTGGACGTTTTTCAATGGCAAAAATCAATGAATATTGTAAATGCACAAACTGTAATTTCTCCGCATTGCAAGGTGCAATTCTGAAATTTTTTGCTTTTTCCTGCTCCTCTTAGCATGATAAAGAAGATTAAAAGAGAGTGAGATGCCAGCTCCTTTCATTCAGTCAGTAGCTTCAATCATTTCTGGACGTTTTTCAATGGCAAAAATCAATGAATATTGTAAATGCACAAACAGTAATTTCTCCGCATTGCAAGGTGCAATTCTGAAATTTTTTGCTTTTTCCTGCTCCTCTTAGCATGATAAAGAAGATTCAAAGAGAGTGAGATGCCAGCTCCTTTCATTCAGTCAGTAGCTTCAATCATTTCTGGACGTTTTTCAATGGCAAAAATCAATGAATATTGTAAATGCACAAACAGTAATTTCTCCGCATTGCAAGGTGCAATTCTGAAATTTTTTGCTTTTTCCTGCTCCTCTTAGCATGATAAAGAAGATTCAAAGAGAGTGAGATGCCAGCTCCTTTCATTCAGGCAGTAGCTTCAATCATTTCTGGTATATGAATAACATGATGTTTTTCAATGGCAAAAATCAATGAAATTTGTAACTGCACAAACAGTAATTTCTCAGCATTGCAACGTGCAATTCTGAAATTTTTTGCTTTTTCCTGCTCCTCTTAGCATGATAAAGAAGATTCAAAGAGAGTGAGATGCCAGCTCCTTTCATTGTCAGTAGCTTCAATCATTTCTGGACGTTTTTCAATGGCAAAAATCAATGAATATTGTAAATGCACAAACAGTAATTTCTCCGCATTGCAAGGTGCAATTCTGAAATTTTTTGCTTTTTCCTGCTCCTCTTAGCATTATGAAGAAGATTCAAAGAGAGTGAGATACCAGCTCCTTTCATTCAGTCAGTAGCTTCAAACATTTCTGGTATATGAATAACATGATGTTTTTCAATGGCAAAAATCAATGAATATTGTAAATGCACAAACAGTAATTTCTCCGCATTGCAAGGTGCAATTCTGAAATTTTTTGCTTTTTCCTGCTCCTCTTAGCATGATAAAGAAGATTCAAAGAGAGTGAGATGCCAGCTCCTTTAGTTCAGTCAGTAGCTTCAATCATTTCTGGATGTTTTTCAATGGCAAAATTCATTGAATATTGTAAATGCACAAACAGTAATTTCTCCGCATTGCAAGGTGCAATTCTGAAATTTTTTACTTTTTCCTGCTCCTCTTAGCATGATAAAGAAGATTCAAAGAGAGTGAGATGCCATCTCCTTTCATTCAGTCAGTAGCTTCAATCATTTCTGGTATATGAATAACATGATGTTTTTCAATCGCAAAAATCAATGAATATTGTAAATGCACAAACAGTAATTTCTCCGCATTGCAAGGTGCAATTCTGAAATTTTTTGCTTTTTCCTGCTCCTCTTAGCATGATAAAGAAGATTCAAAGAGAGTGAGATGCCAGCTCCTTTCATTCAGTCAGTAGCTTCAATCATTTCTGGACGTTTTTCAATGGCAAAAATCAATGAATATTGTAAATGCACAAACAGTAATTTCTCCGCATTGCAAGGTGCAATTCTGAAATTTTTTGCTTTTTCCTGCTCCTCTTAGCATGATAAAGAAGATTCAAAGAGAGTGAGATGCCAGCTCCTTTCCTTCAGTCAGTAGCTTCAATCATTTCTGGTATATGAATAACATGATGTTTTTCAATGGCAAAAATCAATGAATTTTGTAAATGCACAAACAGTAATTTCTCCGCATTGCAAGGCGCAATTCTGAAATTTTTTGCTTTTTCCTGCTCCTCTTAGCATGATAAAGAAGATTCAAAGAGAGTGAGATGCTAGCTCCTTTCATTCAGTCAGTAGCTTCAATCATTTCTGGACGTTTTTCAATGGCAAAAATCAATGAATATTGTAAATGCACAAACAGTAATTTCTCCGCATTGCAAGGTGCAATTCTGAAATTTTTTGCTTTTTCCTGCTCCTCTTAGCATGATAAACAAGATTCAAAGAGAGTGAGGTGCCAGCTCCTTTCATTCAGTCAGGAGCTTCAAACATTTCTGGTATATGAATAACATGTTTTTCAATGGCAAAAATCAATGAATATTGTAAATGCACAAACAGTAATTTCTCCGCATTGCAAGGTGCAATTCTGAATTTTTTTGCTTTTTCCTGCTCCTCTTAGCATGATAAAGAAGATTCAAAGAGAGTGAGATGCCAGCTCCTTTCATTCAGTCAGTAGCTTCAATCATTTCTGGACATTTTTCAATGGCAAAAATCAATGAATATTGTAAATGCACAAACAGTAATTTCTCCGCATTGCAAGGTGCAATTCTGAAATTTTTTGCTTTTTCCTGCTCCTCTTAGCATGATAAAGAAGATTCAAAGAGAGTGAGATGCCAGCTCCTTTCATTCAGTCAGTAGCTTCAATCATTTCTGGACGTTTTTCAATGGCAAAAATCAATGAATATTGTAAATGCACAAACTGTAATTTCTCCGCATTGCAAGGTGCAATTCTGAAATTTTTTGCTTTTTCCTGCTCCTCTTAGCATGATAAAGAAGATTAAAAGAGAGTGAGATGCCAGCTCCTTTCATTCAGTCAGTAGCTTCAATCATTTCTGGACGTTTTTCAATGGCAAAAATCAATGAATATTGTAAATGCACAAACAGTAATTTCTCCGCATTGCAAGGTGCAATTCTGAAATTTTTTGCTTTTTCCTGCTCCTCTTAGCATGATAAAGAAGATTCAAAGAGAGTGAGATGCCAGCTCCTTTCATTCAGTCAGTAGCTTCAATCATTTCTGGACGTTTTTCAATGGCAAAAATCAATGAATATTGTAAATGCACAAACAGTAATTTCTCCGCATTGCAAGGTGCAATTCTGAAATTTTTTGCTTTTTCCTGCTCCTCTTAGCATGATAAAGAAGATTCAAAGAGAGTGAGATGCCAGCTCCTTTCATTCAGGCAGTAGCTTCAATCATTTCTGGTATATGAATAACATGATGTTTTTCAATGGCAAAAATCAATGAAATTTGTAACTGCACAAACAGTAATTTCTCAGCATTGCAACGTGCAATTCTGAAATTTTTTGCTTTTTCCTGCTCCTCTTAGCATGATAAAGAAGATTCAAAGAGAGTGAGATGCCAGCTCCTTTCATTGTCAGTAGCTTCAATCATTTCTGGACGTTTTTCAATGGCAAAAATCAATGAATATTGTAAATGCACAAACAGTAATTTCTCCGCATTGCAAGGTGCAATTCTGAAATTTTTTGCTTTTTCCTGCTCCTCTTAGCATTATGAAGAAGATTCAAAGAGAGTGAGATACCAGCTCCTTTCATTCAGTCAGTAGCTTCAAACATTTCTGGTATATGAATAACATGATGTTTTTCAATGGCAAAAATCAATGAATATTGTAAATGCACAAACAGTAATTTCTCCGCATTGCAAGGTGCAATTCTGAAATTTTTTGCTTTTTCCTGCTCCTCTTAGCATGATAAAGAAGATTCAAAGAGAGTGAGATGCCAGCTCCTTTAGTTCAGTCAGTAGCTTCAATCATTTCTGGATGTTTTTCAATGGCAAAATTCATTGAATATTGTAAATGCACAAACAGTAATTTCTCCGCATTGCAAGGTGCAATTCTGAAATTTTTTACTTTTTCCTGCTCCTCTTAGCATGATAAAGAAGATTCAAAGAGAGTGAGATGCCATCTCCTTTCATTCAGTCAGTAGCTTCAATCATTTCTGGTATATGAATAACATGATGTTTTTCAATCGCAAAAATCAATGAATATTGTAAATGCACAAACAGTAATTTCTCCGCATTGCAAGGTGCAATTCTGAAATTTTTTGCTTTTTCCTGCTCCTCTTAGCATGATAAAGAAGATTCAAAGAGAGTGAGATGCCAGCTCCTTTCATTCAGTCAGTAGCTTCAATCATTTCTGGACGTTTTTCAATGGCAAAAATCAATGAATATTGTAAATGCACAAACAGTAATTTCTCCGCATTGCAAGGTGCAATTCTGAAATTTTTTGCTTTTTCCTGCTCCTCTTAGCATGATAAAGAAGATTCAAAGAGAGTGAGATGCCAGCTCCTTTCCTTCAGTCAGTAGCTTCAATCATTTCTGGCATATGAATAACATGATGTTTTTCAATGGCAAAAATCAATGAATTTTGTAAATGCACAAACAGTAATTTCTCCGCATTGCAAGGCGCAATTCTGAAATTTTTTGCTTTTTCCTGCTCCTCTTAGCATGATAAAGAAGATTCAAAGAGAGTGAGATGCCAGCTCCTTTCCTTCAGTCAGTAGCTTCAATCATTTCTGGCATATGAATAACATGATGTTTTTCAATGGCAAAAATCAATGAATTTTGTAAATGCACAAACAGTAATTTCTCCGCATTGCAAGGCGCAATTCTGAAATTTTTTGCTTTTTCCTGCTCCTCTTAGCATGATAAAGAAGATTCAAAGAGAGTGAGATGCCAGCTCCTTTCATTCAGTCAGTAGCTTCAATCATTTCTGGACATTTTTCAATGGCAAAAATCAATGAATATTGTAAATGCACAAACAGTAATTTCTCCGCATTGCAAGGTGCAATTCTGAAATTTTTTGCTTTTTCCTGCTCCTCTTAGCATGATAAAGAAGATTCAAAGAGAGTGAGATGCCAGCTCCTTTAGTTCAGTCAGTAGCTTCAATCATTTCTGGACGTTTTTCAATGGCAAAATTCATTGAATATTGTAAATGCACAAACAGTAATTTCTCCGCATTGCAAGGTGCAATTCTGAAATTTTTTACTTTTTCCTGCTCCTCTTAGCATGATAAAGAAGATTCAAAGAGAGTGAGATGCCAGCTCCTTTCATTGTCAGTAGCTTCAATCATTTCTGGACGTTTTTCAATGGCAAAAATCAATGAATATTGTAAATGCACAAACAGTAATTTCTCCGCATTGCAAGGTGCAATTCTGAAATTTTTTGCTTTTTCCTGCTCCTCTTAGCATTATGAAGAAGATTCAAAGAGAGTGAGATACCAGCTCCTTTCATTCAGTCAGTAGCTTCAAACATTTCTGGTATATGAATAACCTGATGTTTTTCAATGGCAAAAATCAATGAATATTGTAAATGCACAAACAGTAATTTCTCCGCATTGCAAGGTGCAATTCTGAAATTTTTTGCTTTTTCCTGCTCCTCTTAGCATGATAAAGAAGATTCAAAGAGAGTGAGATGCCAGCTCCTTTCATTCAGTCAGTAGCTTCAATCATTTCTGGACGTTTTTCAATGGCAAAAATCATTGAATATTGTAAATGCACAAACAGTAATTTCTCCGCATTGCAAGGTGCAATTCTGAAATTTTTTGCTTTTTCCTGCTCATCTTAGCATGATAAAGAAGATTCAAAGAGAGTGAGATGCCAGCTCCTTTCATTCAGTCAGTAGCTTCAATCATTTCTGGACGTTTTTCAATGGCAAAAATCAATGAATATTGTAAATGCACAAACAGTAATTTCTCCGCATTGCAAGGTGCAATTCTGAAATTTTTTGCTTTTTCCTGCTCCTTTTAGCATGATAAACAAGATTCAAAGAGAGTGAGATGCCAGCTCCTTTCATTCAGTCAGTAGCTTCAATCATTTATGGACGTTTTTCAATTGCAAAAATCATTGAATATTGTAAATGCACAAACAGTAATTTCTCCGCATTGCAAGGTGCAATTCTGAAATTTTTTACTTTTTCCTGCTCCTCTTAGCATGATAAAGAAGATTCAAAGAGAGTGAGATGCCAGCTCCTTTCATTCAGTCAGTAGCTTCAATCATTTCTGGTATATGAATAACATGATGTTTTTCAATCGCAAAAATCAATGAATATTGTAAATGCACAAACAGTAATTTCTCCGCATTGCAAGGTGCAATTCTGAAATTTTTTGCTTTTTCCTGCTCCTCTTAGCATGATAAAGAAGATTCAAAGAGAGTGAGATGCCAGCTCCTTTCATTCAGTCAGTAGCTTCAATCATTTCCGGACGTTTTTCAATGGCAAAAATCAATGAATATTGTAAATGCACAAACAGTAATTTCTCCGCATTGCAAGGTGTAATTCTGAAATTTTTTGCTTTTTCCTGCTCCTCTTAGCATGATAAAGAAGATTCAAAGAGAGTGAGATGCCAGCTCCTTTCCTTCAGTCAGTAGCTTCAATCATTTCTGGTATATGAATAACATGATGTTTTTCAATGGCAAAAATCAATGAATTTTGTAAATGCACAAACAGTAATTTCTCCGCATTGCAAGGCGCAATTCTGAAATTTTTTGCTTTTTCCTGCTCCTCTTAGCATGATAAAGAAGATTCAAAGAGAGTGAGATGCTAGCTCCTTTCATTCAGTCAGTAGCTTCAATCATTTCTGGACGTTTTTCAATGGCAAAAATCAATGAATATTGTAAATGCACAAACAGTAATTTCTCCGCATTGCAAGGTGCAATTCTGAAATTTTTTGCTTTTTCCTGCTCCTCTTAGCATGATAAACAAGATTCAAAGAGAGTGAGGTGCCAGCTCCTTTCATTCAGTCAGGAGCTTCAAACATTTCTGGTATATGAATAACATGTTTTTCAATGGCAAAAATCAATGAATATTGTAAATGCACAAACAGTAATTTCTCCGCATTGCAAGGTGCAATTCTGAATTTTTTTGCTTTTTCCTGCTCCTCTTAGCATGATAAAGAAGATTCAAAGAGAGTGAGATGCCAGCTCCTTTCATTCAGTCAGTAGCTTCAATCATTTCTGGACATTTTTCAATGGCAAAAATCAATGAATATTGTAAATGCACAAACAGTAATTTCTCCGCATTGCAAGGTGCAATTCTGAAATTTTTTGCGTTTTCCTGCTCCTCTTAGCATGATAAAGAAGATTCAAAGAGAGTGAGATGCCAGCTCCTTTCATTCAGTCAGTAGCTTCAATCATTTCTGGACGTTTTTCAATGGCAAAAATCAATGAATATTGTAAATGCACAAACTGTAATTTCTCCGCATTGCAAGGTGCAATTCTGAAATTTTTTGCTTTTTCCTGCTCCTCTTAGCATGATAAAGAAGATTCAAAGAGAGTGAGATGCCAGCTCCTTTCATTCAGTCAGTAGCTTCAATCATTTCTGGACGTTTTTCAATGGCAAAAATCAATGAATATTGTAAATGCACAAACAGTAATTTCTCCGCATTGCAAGGTGCAATTCTGAAATTTTTTGCTTTTTCCTGCTCCTCTTAGCATGATAAAGAAGATTCAAAGAGAGTGAGATGCCAGCTCCTTTCATTCAGTCAGTAGCTTCAATCATTTCTGGACGTTTTTCAATGGCAAAAATCAATGAATATTGTAAATGCACAAACAGTAATTTCTCCGCATTGCAAGGTGCAATTCTGAAATTTTTTGCTTTTTCCTGCTCCTCTTAGCATGATAAAGAAGATTCAAAGAGAGTGAGATGCCAGCTCCTTTCATTCAGTCAGTAGCTTCAATCATTTCTGGTATATGAATAACATGATGTTTTTCAATGGCAAAAATCAATGAATTTTGTAAATGCACAAACAGTAATTTCTCAGCATTGCAAGGTGCAATTCTGAAATTTTTTGCTTTTTCCTGCTCCTCTTAGCATGATAAAGAAGATTCAAAGAGAGTGAGATGCCAGCTCCTTTCATTGTCAGTAGCTTCAATCATTTCTGGACGTTTTTCAATGGCAAAAATCAATGAATATTGTAAATGCACAAACAGTAATTTCTCCGCATTGCAAGGTGCAATTCTGAAATTTTTTGCTTTTTCCTGCTCCTCTTAGCATTATGAAGAAGATTCAAAGAGAGTGAGATACCAGCTCCTTTCATTCAGTCAGTAGCTTCAAACATTTCTGGTATATGAATAACATGATGTTTTTCAATGGCAAAAATCAATGAATATTGTAAATGCACAAACAGTAATTTCTCCGCATTGCAAGGTGCAATTCTGAAATTTTTTGCTTTTTCCTGCTCCTCTTAGCATGATAAAGAAGATTCAAAGAGAGTGAGATGCCAGCTCCTTTAGTTCAGTCAGTAGCTTCAATCATTTCTGGACGTTTTTCAATGGCAAAATTCATTGAATATTGTAAATGCACAAACAGTAATTTCTCCGCATTGCAAGGTGCAATTCTGAAATTTTTTACTTTTTCCTGCTCCTCTTAGCATGATAAAGAAGATTCAAAGAGAGTGAGATGCCAGCTCCTTTCATTCAGTCAGTAGCTTCAATCATTTCTGGTATATGAATAACATGATGTTTTTCAATCGCAAAAATCAATGAATATTGTAAATGCACAAACAGTAATTTCTCCGCATTGCAAGGTGCAATTCTGAAATTTTTTGCTTTTTCCTGCTCCTCTTAGCATGATAAAGAAGATTCAAAGAGAGTGAGATGCCAGCTCCTTTCATTCAGTCAGTAGCTTCAATCATTTCTGGACGTTTTTCAATGGCAAAAATCAATGAATATTGTAAATGCACAAACAGTAATTTCTCCGCATTGCAAGGTGCAATTCTGAAATTTTTTGCTTTTTCCTGCTCCTCTTAGCATGATAAAGAAGATTCAAAGAGAGTGAGATGCCAGCTCCTTTCCTTCAGTCAGTAGCTTCAATCATTTCTGGCATATGAATAACATGATGTTTTTCAATGGCAAAAATCAATGAATTTTGTAAATGCACAAACAGTAATTTCTCCGCATTGCAAGGCGCAATTCTGAAATTTTTTGCTTTTTCCTGCTCCTCTTAGCATGATAAAGAAGATTCAAAGAGAGTGAGATGCCAGCTCCTTTCCTTCAGTCAGTAGCTTCAATCATTTCTGGCATATGAATAACATGATGTTTTTCAATGGCAAAAATCAATGAATTTTGTAAATGCACAAACAGTAATTTCTCCGCATTGCAAGGCGCAATTCTGAAATTTTTTGCTTTTTCCTGCTCCTCTTAGCATGATAAAGAAGATTCAAAGAGAGTGAGATGCCAGCTCCTTTCATTCAGTCAGTAGCTTCAATCATTTCTGGACATTTTTCAATGGCAAAAATCAATGAATATTGTAAATGCACAAACAGTAATTTCTCCGCATTGCAAGGTGCAATTCTGAAATTTTTTGCTTTTTCCTGCTCCTCTTAGCATGATAAAGAAGATTCAAAGAGAGTGAGATGCCAGCTCCTTTAGTTCAGTCAGTAGCTTCAATCATTTCTGGACGTTTTTCAATGGCAAAATTCATTGAATATTGTAAATGCACAAACAGTAATTTCTCCGCATTCAAAGGTGCAATTCTGAAATTTTTTACTTTTTCCTGCTCCTCTTAGCATGATAAAGAAGATTCAAAGAGAGTGAGATGCCAGCTCCTTTCATTCAGTCAGTAGCTTCAATCATTTCTGGTATATGAATAACATGATGTTTTTCAATCGCAAAAATCAATGAATATTGTAAATGCACAAACAGTAATTTCTCCGCATTGCAAGGTGCAATTCTGAAATTTTTTGCTTTTTCCTGCTCCTCTTAGCATGATAAAGAAGATTCAAAGAGAGTGAGATGCCAGCTCCTTTCATTCAGTCAGTAGCTTCAATCATTTCTGGACGTTTTTCAATGGCAAAAATCAATGAATATTGTAAATGCACAAACAGTAATTTCTCCGCATTGCAAGGTGCAATTCTGAAATTTTTTGCTTTTTCCTGCTCCTCTTAGCATGATAAACAAGATTCAAAGAGAGTGAGGTGCCAGCTCCTTTCATTCAGTCAGGAGCTTCAAACATTTCTGGTATATGAATAACATGTTTTTCAATGGCAAAAATCAATGAATATTGTAAATGCACAAACAGTAATTTCTCCGCATTGCAAGGTGCAATTCTGAATTTTTTTGCTTTTTCCTGCTCCTCTTAGCATGATAAAGAAGATTCAAAGAGAGTGAGATGCCAGCTCCTTTCATTCAGTCAGTAGCTTCAATCATTTCTGGACATTTTTCAATGGCAAAAATCAATGAATATTGTAAATGCACAAACAGTAATTTCTCCGCATTGCAAGGTGCAATTCTGAAATTTTTTGCGTTTTCCTGCTCCTCTTAGCATGATAAAGAAGATTCAAAGAGAGTGAGATGCCAGCTCCTTTCATTCAGTCAGTAGCTTCAATCATTTCTGGACGTTTTTCAATGGCAAAAATCAATGAATATTGTAAATGCACAAACTGTAATTTCTCCGCATTGCAAGGTGCAATTCTGAAATTTTTTGCTTTTTCCTGCTCCTCTTAGCATGATAAAGAAGATTCAAAGAGAGTGAGATGCCAGCTCCTTTCATTCAGTCAGTAGCTTCAATCATTTCTGGACGTTTTTCAATGGCAAAAATCAATGAATATTGTAAATGCACAAACAGTAATTTCTCCGCATTGCAAGGTGCAATTCTGAAATTTTTTGCTTTTTCCTGCTCCTCTTAGCATGATAAAGAAGATTCAAAGAGAGTGAGATGCCAGCTCCTTTCATTCAGTCAGTAGCTTCAATCATTTCTGGACGTTTTTCAATGGCAAAAATCAATGAATATTGTAAATGCACAAACAGTAATTTCTCCGCATTGCAAGGTGCAATTCTGAAATTTTTTGCTTTTTCCTGCTCCTCTTAGCATGATAAAGAAGATTCAAAGAGAGTGAGATGCCAGCTCCTTTCATTCAGTCAGTAGCTTCAATCATTTCTGGTATATGAATAACATGATGTTTTTCAATGGCAAAAATCAATGAATTTTGTAAATGCACAAACAGTAATTTCTCAGCATTGCAAGGTGCAATTCTGAAATTTTTTGCTTTTTCCTGCTCCTCTTAGCATGATAAAGAAGATTCAAAGAGAGTGAGATGCCAGCTCCTTTCATTGTCAGTAGCTTCAATCATTTCTGGACGTTTTTCAATGGCAAAAATCAATGAATATTGTAAATGCACAAACAGTAATTTCTCCGCATTGCAAGGTGCAATTCTGAAATTTTTTGCTTTTTCCTGCTCCTCTTAGCATTATGAAGAAGATTCAAAGAGAGTGAGATACCAGCTCCTTTCATTCAGTCAGTAGCTTCAAACATTTCTGGTATATGAATAACATGATGTTTTTCAATGGCAAAAATCAATGAATATTGTAAATGCACAAACAGTAATTTCTCCGCATTGCAAGGTGCAATTCTGAAATTTTTTGCTTTTTCCTGCTCCTCTTAGCATGATAAAGAAGATTCAAAGAGAGTGAGATGCCAGCTCCTTTAGTTCAGTCAGTAGCTTCAATCATTTCTGGACGTTTTTCAATGGCAAAATTCATTGAATATTGTAAATGCACAAACAGTAATTTCTCCGCATTGCAAGGTGCAATTCTGAAATTTTTTACTTTTTCCTGCTCCTCTTAGCATGATAAAGAAGATTCAAAGAGAGTGAGATGCCAGCTCCTTTCATTCAGTCAGTAGCTTCAATCATTTCTGGTATATGAATAACATGATGTTTTTCAATCGCAAAAATCAATGAATATTGTAAATGCACAAACAGTAATTTCTCCGCATTGCAAGGTGCAATTCTGAAATTTTTTGCTTTTTCCTGCTCCTCTTAGCATGATAAAGAAGATTCAAAGAGAGTGAGATGCCAGCTCCTTTCATTCAGTCAGTAGCTTCAATCATTTCTGGACGTTTTTCAATGGCAAAAATCAATGAATATTGTAAATGCACAAACAGTAATTTCTCCGCATTGCAAGGTGCAATTCTGAAATTTTTTGCTTTTTCCTGCTCCTCTTAGCATGATAAAGAAGATTCAAAGAGAGTGAGATGCCAGCTCCTTTCCTTCAGTCAGTAGCTTCAATCATTTCTGGCATATGAATAACATGATGTTTTTCAATGGCAAAAATCAATGAATTTTGTAAATGCACAAACAGTAATTTCTCCGCATTGCAAGGCGCAATTCTGAAATTTTTTGCTTTTTCCTGCTCCTCTTAGCATGATAAAGAAGATTCAAAGAGAGTGAGATGCCAGCTCCTTTCCTTCAGTCAGTAGCTTCAATCATTTCTGGCATATGAATAACATGATGTTTTTCAATGGCAAAAATCAATGAATTTTGTAAATGCACAAACAGTAATTTCTCCGCATTGCAAGGCGCAATTCTGAAATTTTTTGCTTTTTCCTGCTCCTCTTAGCATGATAAAGAAGATTCAAAGAGAGTGAGATGCCAGCTCCTTTCATTCAGTCAGTAGCTTCAATCATTTCTGGACATTTTTCAATGGCAAAAATCAATGAATATTGTAAATGCACAAACAGTAATTTCTCCGCATTGCAAGGTGCAATTCTGAAATTTTTTGCTTTTTCCTGCTCCTCTTAGCATGATAAAGAAGATTCAAAGAGAGTGAGATGCCAGCTCCTTTAGTTCAGTCAGTAGCTTCAATCATTTCTGGACGTTTTTCAATGGCAAAATTCATTGAATATTGTAAATGCACAAACAGTAATTTCTCCGCATTCAAAGGTGCAATTCTGAAATTTTTTACTTTTTCCTGCTCCTCTTAGCATGATAAAGAAGATTCAAAGAGAGTGAGATGCCAGCTCCTTTCATTCAGTCAGTAGCTTCAATCATTTCTGGTATATGAATAACATGATGTTTTTCAATCGCAAAAATCAATGAATATTGTAAATGCACAAACAGTAATTTCTCCGCATTGCAAGGTGCAATTCTGAAATTTTTTGCTTTTTCCTGCTCCTCTTAGCATGATAAAGAAGATTCAAAGAGAGTGAGATGCCAGCTCCTTTCATTCAGTCAGTAGCTTCAATCATTTCTGGACGTTTTTCAATGGCAAAAATCAATGAATATTGTAAATGCACAAACAGTAATTTCTCCGCATTGCAAGGTGCAATTCTGAAATTTTTTGCTTTTTCCTGCTCCTCTTAGCATGATAAAGAAGATTCAAAGAGAGTGAGATGCCAGCTCCTTTCCTTCAGTCAGTAGCTTCAATCATTTCTGGCATATGAATAACATGATGTTTTTCAATGGCAAAAATCAATGAATTTTGTAAATGCACAAACAGTAATTTCTCCGCATTGCAAGGCGCAATTCTGAAATTTTTTGCTTTTTCCTGCTCCTCTTAGCATGATAAAGAAGATTCAAAGAGAGTGAGATGCCAGCTCCTTTCCTTCAGTCAGTAGCTTCAATCATTTCTGGCATATGAATAACATGATGTTTTTCAATGGCAAAAATCAATGAATTTTGTAAATGCACAAACAGTAATTTCTCCGCATTGCAAGGCGCAATTCTGAAATTTTTTGCTTTTTCCTGCTCCTCTTAGCATGATAAAGAAGATTCAAAGAGAGTGAGATGCCAGCTCCTTTCATTCAGTCAGTAGCTTCAATCATTTCTGGACATTTTTCAATGGCAAAAATCAATGAATATTGTAAATGCACAAACAGTAATTTCTCCGCATTGCAAGGTGCAATTCTGAAATTTTTTGCTTTTTCCTGCTCCTCTTAGCATGATAAAGAAGATTCAAAGAGAGTGAGATGCCAGCTCCTTTAGTTCAGTCAGTAGCTTCAATCATTTCTGGACGTTTTTCAATGGCAAAATTCATTGAATATTGTAAATGCACAAACAGTAATTTCTCCGCATTGCAAGGTGCAATTCTGAAATTTTTTACTTTTTCCTGCTCCTCTTAGCATGATAAAGAAGATTCAAAGAGAGTGAGATGCCAGCTCCTTTCATTCAGTCAGTAGCTTCAATCATTTCTGGTATATGAATAACATGATGTTTTTCAATCGCAAAAATCAATGAATATTGTAAATGCACAAACAGTAATTTCTCCGCATTGCAAGGTGCAATTCTGAAATTTTTTGCTTTTTCCTGCTCCTCTTAGCATGATAAAGAAGATTCAAAGAGAGTGAGATGCCAGCTCCTTTCATTCAGTCAGTAGCTTCAATCATTTCTGGACGTTTTTCAATGGCAAAAATCAATGAATATTGTAAATGCACAAACAGTAATTTCTCCGCATTGCAAGGTGCAATTCTGAAATTTTTTGCTTTTTCCTGCTCCTCTTAGCATGATAAAGAAGATTCAAAGAGAGTGAGATGCCAGCTCCTTTCCTTCAGTCAGTAGCTTCAATCATTTCTGGCATATGAATAACATGATGTTTTTCAATGGCAAAAATCAATGAATTTTGTAAATGCACAAACAGTAATTTCTCCGCATTGCAAGGCGCAATTCTGAAATTTTTTGCTTTTTCCTGCTCCTCTTAGCATGATAAAGAAGATTCAAAGAGAGTGAGATGCCAGCTCCTTTCCTTCAGTCAGTAGCTTCAATCATTTCTGGCATATGAATAACATGATGTTTTTCAATGGCAAAAATCAATGAATTTTGTAAATGCACAAACAGTAATTTCTCCGCATTGCAAGGCGCAATTCTGAAATTTTTTGCTTTTTCCTGCTCCTCTTAGCATGATAAAGAAGATTCAAAGAGAGTGAGATGCCAGCTCCTTTCATTCAGTCAGTAGCTTCAATCATTTCTGGACATTTTTCAATGGCAAAAATCAATGAATATTGTAAATGCACAAACAGTAATTTCTCCGCATTGCAAGGTGCAATTCTGAAATTTTTTGCTTTTTCCTGCTCCTCTTAGCATGATAAAGAAGATTCAAAGAGAGTGAGATGACAGCTCCTTTCATTCAGTCAGTAGCTTCAATCATTTCTGGACGTTTTTCAATGGCAAAAATCAATGAATATTGTAAATGCACAAACAGTAATTTCTCCGCATTGCAAGGTGCAATTCTGAAATTTTTTGCTTTTTCCTGCTCCTCTTAGCATGATAAAGAAGATTCAAAGAGAGTGAGGTGCCAGCTCCTTTCATTCAGTCAGGAGCTTCAAACATTTCTGGTATATGAATAACATGATGTTTTTCAATGGCAAAAAGCAATGAATATTGTAAATGCACAAACAGTAATTTCTCCGCATTGCAAGGTGCAATTCTGAAATTTTTTGCTTTTTCCTGCTCCTCTTAGCATGATAAAGAAGATTCAAAGAGAGTGAGATGCCAGCTCCTTTCATTCAGTCAGTAGCTTCAATCATTTCTGGACGTTTTTCAATGGCAAAAATCAATGAATATTGTAAATGCACAAACAGTAATTTCTCCGCATTGCAAGGTGCAATTCTGAAATTTTTTGCTTTTTCCTGCTCCTCTTAGCATGATAAAGAAGATTCAAAGAGAGTGAGATGCCAGCTCCTTTCATTCAGTCAGTAGCTTTAATCATTTCTGGACGTTTTTCAATGGCAAAAATCATTGAATATTGTAAATGCACAAACAGTAATTTCTCCACAGTGCAACGTGCAATTCTGAAATTTTTTACTTTTTCCTGCTCCTCTTAGCATGATAAAGAAGATTCAAAGAGAGTGAGATGCCAGCTCCTTTCATTCAGTCAGTAGCTTCAATCATTTCTGGTATATGAATAACATGATGTTTTTCAATCGCAAAAATCAATGAATATTGTAAATGCACAAACAGTAATTTCTCCGCATTGCAAGGTGCAATTCTGAAATTTTTTGCTTTTTCCTGCTCCTCTTAGCATGATAAAGAAGATTCAAAGAGAGTGAGATGCCAGCTCCTTTCATTCAGTCAGTAGCTTCAATCATTTCTGGACGTTTTTCAATGGCAAAAATCAATGAATATTGTAAATACACAAACAGTAATTTCTCCGCATTGCAAGGTGCAATTCTGAAATTTTTTGCTTTTTCCTGCTCCTCTTAGCATGATAAAGAAGATTCAAAGAGAGTGAGATGCCAGCTCCTTTCCTTCAGTCAGTAGCTTCAATCATTTCTGGCATATGAATAACATGATGTTTTTCAATGGCAAAAATCAATGAATTTTGTAAATGCACAAACAGTAATTTCTCCGCATTGCAAGGCGCAATTCTGAAATTTTTTGCTTTTTCCTGCTCCTCTTAGCATGATAAAGAAGATTCAAAGAGAGTGAGATGCCAGCTCCTTTCCTTCAGTCAGTAGCTTCAATCATTTCTGGCATATGAATAACATGATGTTTTTCAATGGCAAAAATCAATGAATTTTGTAAATGCACAAACAGTAATTTCTCCGCATTGCAAGGCGCAATTCTGAAATTTTTTGCTTTTTCCTGCTCCTCTTAGCATGATAAAGAAGATTCAAAGAGAGTGAGATGCCAGCTCCTTTCATTCAGTCAGTAGCTTCAATCATTTCTGGACATTTTTCAATGGCAAAAATCAATGAATATTGTAAATGCACAAACAGTAATTTCTCCGCATTGCAAGGTGCAATTCTGAAATTTTTTGCTTTTTCCTGCTCCTCTTAGCATGATAAAGAAGATTCAAAGAGAGTGAGATGACAGCTCCTTTCATTCAGTCAGTAGCTTCAATCATTTCTGGACGTTTTTCAATGGCAAAAATCAATGAATATTGTAAATGCACAAACAGTAATTTCTCCGCATTGCAAGGTGCAATTCTGAAATTTTTTGCTTTTTCCTGCTCCTCTTAGCATGATAAAGAAGATTCAAAGAGAGTGAGGTGCCAGCTCCTTTCATTCAGTCAGGAGCTTCAAACATTTCTGGTATATGAATAACATGTTTTTCAATGGCAAAAATCAATGAATATTGTAAATGCACAAACAGTAATTTCTCCGCATTGCAAGGTGCAATTCTGAAATTTTTTGCTTTTTCCTGCTCCTCTTAGCATGATAAAGAAGATTCAAAGAGAGTGAGATGCCAGCTCCTTTCATTCAGTCAGTAGCTTCAATCATTTCTGGACGTTTTTCAATGGCAAAAATCAATGAATATTGTAAATGCACAAACAGTAATTTCTCCGCATTGCAAGGTGCAATTCTGAAATTTTTTGCTTTTTCCTGCTCCTCTTAGCATGATAAAGAAGATTCAAAGAGAGTGAGATGCCAGCTCCTTTCCTTCAGTCAGTAGCTTCAATCATTTCTGGCATATGAATAACATGATGTTTTTCAATGGCAAAAATCAATGAATTTTGTAAATGCACAAACAGTAATTTCTCCGCATTGCAAGGCGCAATTCTGAAATTTTTTGCTTTTTCCTGCTCCTCTTAGCATGATAAAGAAGATTCAAAGAGAGTGAGATGCCAGCTCCTTTCCTTCAGTCAGTAGCTTCAATCATTTCTGGCATATGAATAACATGATGTTTTTCAATGGCAAAAATCAATGAATTTTGTAAATGCAGAAACAGTAATTTCTCCGCATTGCAAGGCGCAATTCTGAAATTTTTTGCTTTTTCCTGCTCCTCTTAGCATGATAAAGAAGATTCAAAGAGAGTGAGATGCCAGCTCCTTTCATTCAGTCAGTAGCTTCAATCATTTCTGGACATTTTTCAATGGCAAAAATCAATGAATATTGTAAATGCACAAACAGTAATTTCTCCGCATTGCAAGGTGCAATTCTGAAATTTTTTGCTTTTTCCTGCTCCTCTTAGCATGATAAAGAAGATTCAAAGAGAGTGAGATGCCAGCTCCTTTAGTTCAGTCAGTAGCTTCAATCATTTCTGGACGTTTTTCAATGGCAAAATTCATTGAATATTGTAAATGCACAAACAGTAATTTCTCCGCATTCAAAGGTGCAATTCTGAAATTTTTTACTTTTTCCTGCTCCTCTTAGCATGATAAAGAAGATTCAAAGAGAGTGAGATGCCAGCTCCTTTCATTCAGTCAGTAGCTTCAATCATTTCTGGTATATGAATAACATGATGTTTTTCAATCGCAAAAATCAATGAATATTGTAAATGCACAAACAGTAATTTCTCCGCATTGCAAGGTGCAATTCTGAAATTTTTTGCTTTTTCCTGCTCCTCTTAGCATGATAAAGAAGATTCAAAGAGAGTGAGATGCCAGCTCCTTTCATTCAGTCAGTAGCTTCAATCATTTCTGGACGTTTTTCAATGGCAAAAATCAATGAATATTGTAAATACACAAACAGTAATTTCTCCGCATTGCAAGGTGCAATTCTGAAATTTTTTGCTTTTTCCTGCTCCTCTTAGCATGATAAAGAAGATTCAAAGAGAGTGAGATGCCAGCTCCTTTCCTTCAGTCAGTAGCTTCAATCATTTCTGGCATATGAATAACATGATGTTTTTCAATGGCAAAAATCAATGAATTTTGTAAATGCACAAACAGTAATTTCTCCGCATTGCAAGGCGCAATTCTGAAATTTTTTGCTTTTTCCTGCTCCTCTTAGCATGATAAAGAAGATTCAAAGAGAGTGAGATGCCAGCTCCTTTCCTTCAGTCAGTAGCTTCAATCATTTCTGGCATATGAATAACATGATGTTTTTCAATGGCAAAAATCAATGAATTTTGTAAATGCACAAACAGTAATTTCTCCGCATTGCAAGGCGCAATTCTGAAATTTTTTGCTTTTTCCTGCTCCTCTTAGCATGATAAAGAAGATTCAAAGAGAGTGAGATGCCAGCTCCTTTCATTCAGTCAGTAGCTTCAATCATTTCTGGACATTTTTCAATGGCAAAAATCAATGAATGTTGTAAATGCACAAACAGTAATTTCTCCGCATTGCAAGGTGCAATTCTGAAATTTTTTGCTTTTTCCTGCTCCTCTTAGCATGATAAAGAAGATTCAAAGAGAGTGAGATGACAGCTCCTTTCATTCAGTCAGTAGCTTCAATCATTTCTGGACGTTTTTCAATGGCAAAAATCAATGAATATTGTAAATGCACAAACAGTAATTTCTCCGCATTGCAAGGTGCAATTCTGAAATTTTTTGCTTTTTCCTGCTCCTCTTAGCATGATAAAGAAGATTCAAAGAGAGTGAGGTGCCAGCTCCTTTCATTCAGTCAGGAGCTTCAAACATTTCTGGTATATGAATAACATGTTTTTCAATGGCAAAAATCAATGAATATTGTAAATGCACAAACAGTAATTTCTCCGCATTGCAAGGTGCAATTCTGAAATTTTTTGCTTTTTCCTGCTCCTCTTAGCATGATAAAGAAGATTCAAAGAGAGTGAGATGCCAGCTCCTTTCATTCAGTCAGTAGCTTCAATCATTTCTGGACGTTTTTCAATGGCAAAAATCAATGAATATTGTAAATGCACAAACAGTAATTTCTCCGCATTGCAAGGTGCAATTCTGAAATTTTTTGCTTTTTCCTGCTCCTCTTAGCATGATAAAGAAGATTCAAAGAGAGTGAGATGCCAGCTCCTTTCCTTCAGTCAGTAGCTTCAATCATTTCTGGCATATGAATAACATGATGTTTTTCAATGGCAAAAATCAATGAATTTTGTAAATGCACAAACAGTAATTTCTCCGCATTGCAAGGCGCAATTCTGAAATTTTTTGCTTTTTCCTGCTCCTCTTAGCATGATAAAGAAGATTCAAAGAGAGTGAGATGCCAGCTCCTTTCCTTCAGTCAGTAGCTTCAATCATTTCTGGCATATGAATAACATGATGTTTTTCAATGGCAAAAATCAATGAATTTTGTAAATGCAGAAACAGTAATTTCTCCGCATTGCAAGGCGCAATTCTGAAATTTTTTGCTTTTTCCTGCTCCTCTTAGCATGATAAAGAAGATTCAAAGAGAGTGAGATGCCAGCTCCTTTCATTCAGTCAGTAGCTTCAATCATTTCTGGACATTTTTCAATGGCAAAAATCAATGAATATTGTAAATGCACAAACAGTAATTTCTCCGCATTGCAAGGTGCAATTCTGAAATTTTTTGCTTTTTCCTGCTCCTCTTAGCATGATAAAGAAGATTCAAAGAGAGTGAGATGCCAGCTCCTTTAGTTCAGTCAGTAGCTTCAATCATTTCTGGACGTTTTTCAATGGCAAAATTCATTGAATATTGTAAATGCACAAACAGTAATTTCTCCGCATTCAAAGGTGCAATTCTGAAATTTTTTACTTTTTCCTGCTCCTCTTAGCATGATAAAGAAGATTCAAAGAGAGTGAGATGCCAGCTCCTTTCATTCAGTCAGTAGCTTCAATCATTTCTGGTATATGAATAACATGATGTTTTTCAATCGCAAAAATCAATGAATATTGTAAATGCACAAACAGTAATTTCTCCGCATTGCAAGGTGCAATTCTGAAATTTTTTGCTTTTTCCTGCTCCTCTTAGCATGATAAAGAAGATTCAAAGAGAGTGAGATGCCAGCTCCTTTCATTCAGTCAGTAGCTTCAATCATTTCTGGACGTTTTTCAATGGCAAAAATCAATGAATATTGTAAATGCACAAACAGTAATTTCTCCGCATTGCAAGGTGCAATTCTGAAATTTTTTGCTTTTTCCTGCTCCTCTTAGCATGATAAAGAAGATTCAAAGAGAGTGAGATGCCAGCTCCTTTCCTTCAGTCAGTAGCTTCAATCATTTCTGGCATATGAATAACATGATGTTTTTCAATGGCAAAAATCAATGAATTTTGTAAATGCACAAACAGTAATTTCTCCGCATTGCAAGGCGCAATTCTGAAATTTTTTGCTTTTTCCTGCTCCTCTTAGCATGATAAAGAAGATTCAAAGAGAGTGAGATGCCAGCTCCTTTCCTTCAGTCAGTAGCTTCAATCATTTCTGGCATATGAATAACATGATGTTTTTCAATGGCAAAAATCAATGAATTTTGTAAATGCACAAACAGTAATTTCTCCGCATTGCAAGGCGCAATTCTGAAATTTTTTGCTTTTTCCTGCTCCTCTTAGCATGATAAAGAAGATTCAAAGAGAGTGAGATGCCAGCTCCTTTCATTCAGTCAGTAGCTTCAATCATTTCTGGACATTTTTCAATGGCAAAAATCAATGAATATTGTAAATGCACAAACAGTAATTTCTCCGCATTGCAAGGTGCAATTCTGAAATTTTTTGCTTTTTCCTGCTCCTCTTAGCATGATAAAGAAGATTCAAAGAGAGTGAGATGCCAGCTCCTTTAGTTCAGTCAGTAGCTTCAATCATTTCTGTACGTTTTTCAATGGCAAAATTCATTGAATATTGTAAATGCACAAACAGTAATTTCTCCGCATTGCAAGGTGCAATTCTGAAATTTTTTACTTTTTCCTGCTCCTCTTAGCATGATAAAGAAGATTCAAAGAGAGTGAGATGCCAGCTCCTTTCATTCAGTCAGTAGCTTCAATCATTTCTGGTATATGAATAACATGATGTTTTTCAATCGCAAAAATCAATGAATATTGTAAATGCACAAACAGTAATTTCTCCGCATTGCAAGGTGCAATTCTGAAATTTTTTGCTTTTTCCTGCTCCTCTTAGCATGATAAAGAAGATTCAAAGAGAGTGAGATGCCAGCTCCTTTCATTCAGTCAGTAGCTTCAATCATTTCTGGACGTTTTTCAATGGCAAAAATCAATGAATATTGTAAATGCACAAACAGTAATTTCTCCGCATTGCAAGGTGCAATTCTGAAATTTTTTGCTTTTTCCTGCTCCTCTTAGCATGATAAAGAAGATTCAAAGAGAGTGAGATGCCAGCTCCTTTCCTTCAGTCAGTAGCTTCAATCATTTCTGGCATATGAATAACATGATGTTTTTCAATGGCAAAAATCAATGAATTTTGTAAATGCACAAACAGTAATTTCTCCGCATTGCAAGGCGCAATTCTGAAATTTTTTGCTTTTTCCTGCTCCTCTTAGCATGATAAAGAAGATTCAAAGAGAGTGAGATGCCAGCTCCTTTCCTTCAGTCAGTAGCTTCAATCATTTCTGGCATATGAATAACATGATGTTTTTCAATGGCAAAAATCAATGAATTTTGTAAATGCACAAACAGTAATTTCTCCGCATTGCAAGGCGCAATTCTGAAATTTTTTGCTTTTTCCTGCTCCTCTTAGCATGATAAAGAAGATTCAAAGAGAGTGAGATGCCAGCTCCTTTCATTCAGTCAGTAGCTTCAATCATTTCTGGACATTTTTCAATGGCAAAAATCAATGAATATTGTAAATGCACAAACAGTAATTTCTCCGCATTGCAAGGTGCAATTCTGAAATTTTTTGCTTTTTCCTGCTCCTCTTAGCATGATAAAGAAGATTCAAAGAGAGTGAGATGACAGCTCCTTTCATTCAGTCAGTAGCTTCAATCATTTCTGGACGTTTTTCAATGGCAAAAATCAATGAATATTGTAAATGCACAAACAGTAATTTCTCCGCATTGCAAGGTGCAATTCTGAAATTTTTTGCTTTTTCCTGCTCCTCTTAGCATGATAAAGAAGATTCAAAGAGAGTGAGGTGCCAGCTCCTTTCATTCAGTCAGGAGCTTCAAACATTTCTGGTATATGAATAACATGATGTTTTTCAATGGCAAAAAGCAATGAATATTGTAAATGCACAAACAGTAATTTCTCCGCATTGCAAGGTGCAATTCTGAAATTTTTTGCTTTTTCCTGCTCCTCTTAGCATGATAAAGAAGATTCAAAGAGAGTGAGATGCCAGCTCCTTTCATTCAGTCAGTAGCTTCAATCATTTCTGGACGTTTTTCAATGGCAAAAATCAATGAATATTGTAAATGCACAAACAGTAATTTCTCCGCATTGCAAGGTGCAATTCTGAAATTTTTTGCTTTTTCCTGCTCCTCTTAGCATGATAAAGAAGATTCAAAGAGAGTGAGATGCCAGCTCCTTTCATTCAGTCAGTAGCTTTAATCATTTCTGGACGTTTTTCAATGGCAAAAATCATTGAATATTGTAAATGCACAAACAGTAATTTCTCCACAGTGCAACGTGCAATTCTGAAATTTTTTACTTTTTCCTGCTCCTCTTAGCATGATAAAGAAGATTCAAAGAGAGTGAGATGCCAGCTCCTTTCATTCAGTCAGTAGCTTCAATCATTTCTGGTATATGAATAACATGATGTTTTTCAATCGCAAAAATCAATGAATATTGTAAATGCACAAACAGTAATTTCTCCGCATTGCAAGGTGCAATTCTGAAATTTTTTGCTTTTTCCTGCTCCTCTTAGCATGATAAAGAAGATTCAAAGAGAGTGAGATGCCAGCTCCTTTCATTCAGTCAGTAGCTTCAATCATTTCTGGACGTTTTTCAATGGCAAAAATCAATGAATATTGTAAATACACAAACAGTAATTTCTCCGCATTGCAAGGTGCAATTCTGAAATTTTTTGCTTTTTCCTGCTCCTCTTAGCATGATAAAGAAGATTCAAAGAGAGTGAGATGCCAGCTCCTTTCCTTCAGTCAGTAGCTTCAATCATTTCTGGCATATGAATAACATGATGTTTTTCAATGGCAAAAATCAATGAATTTTGTAAATGCACAAACAGTAATTTCTCCGCATTGCAAGGCGCAATTCTGAAATTTTTTGCTTTTTCCTGCTCCTCTTAGCATGATAAAGAAGATTCAAAGAGAGTGAGATGCCAGCTCCTTTCCTTCAGTCAGTAGCTTCAATCATTTCTGGCATATGAATAACATGATGTTTTTCAATGGCAAAAATCAATGAATTTTGTAAATGCACAAACAGTAATTTCTCCGCATTGCAAGGCGCAATTCTGAAATTTTTTGCTTTTTCCTGCTCCTCTTAGCATGATAAAGAAGATTCAAAGAGAGTGAGATGCCAGCTCCTTTCATTCAGTCAGTAGCTTCAATCATTTCTGGACATTTTTCAATGGCAAAAATCAATGAATATTGTAAATGCACAAACAGTAATTTCTCCGCATTGCAAGGTGCAATTCTGAAATTTTTTGCTTTTTCCTGCTCCTCTTAGCATGATAAAGAAGATTCAAAGAGAGTGAGATGACAGCTCCTTTCATTCAGTCAGTAGCTTCAATCATTTCTGGACGTTTTTCAATGGCAAAAATCAATGAATATTGTAAATGCACAAACAGTAATTTCTCCGCATTGCAAGGTGCAATTCTGAAATTTTTTGCTTTTTCCTGCTCCTCTTAGCATGATAAAGAAGATTCAAAGAGAGTGAGGTGCCAGCTCCTTTCATTCAGTCAGGAGCTTCAAACATTTCTGGTATATGAATAACATGTTTTTCAATGGCAAAAATCAATGAATATTGTAAATGCACAAACAGTAATTTCTCCGCATTGCAAGGTGCAATTCTGAAATTTTTTGCTTTTTCCTGCTCCTCTTAGCATGATAAAGAAGATTCAAAGAGAGTGAGATGCCAGCTCCTTTCATTCAGTCAGTAGCTTCAATCATTTCTGGACGTTTTTCAATGGCAAAAATCAATGAATATTGTAAATGCACAAACAGTAATTTCTCCGCATTGCAAGGTGCAATTCTGAAATTTTTTGCTTTTTCCTGCTCCTCTTAGCATGATAAAGAAGATTCAAAGAGAGTGAGATGCCAGCTCCTTTCATTCAGTCAGTAGCTTCAATCATTTCTGGACGTTTTTCAATGGCAAAAATCAATGAATATTGTAAATGCACAAACAGTAATTTCTCCGCATTGCAATGTGCAATTCTGAAATTTTTTGCTTTTTCCTGCTCCTCTTAGCATGATAAAGAAGATTCAAAGAGAGTGAGATGCCAGCTCCTTTCATTCAGTCAGTAGCTTCAAACATTTCTGGTATATGAATAACATGATGTTTTTCAATGGCAAAAATCAATGAATATTGTAAATGCACAAACAGTAATTTCTCCGCATTGCAAGGTGCAATTCTGAAATTTTTTGCTTTTTTCTGCTCCTCTTAGCATGATAAAGAAGATTCAAAGAGAGTGAGATGCCAGCTCCTTTCGTTCAGTCAGTAGCTTCAATCATTTCTGGACGTTTTTCAATGGCAAAAATCATTGAATATTATAAATGCACAAACAGTAATTTCTCCGCATTGCAAGGTGCAATTCTGAAATTTTTTACTTTTTCCTGCTCCTCTTAGCATGATAAAGAAGATTCAAAGAGAGTGAGATGCCAGCTCCTTTCATTCAGTCAGTAGCTTCAATCATTTCTGGTATATGAATAACATGATGTTTTTCAATGGCAAAAATCAATGAATATTGTAAATGCACAAACAGTAATTTCTCCGCATTGCAAGGTGCAATTCTGAAATTTTTTGCTTTTTCCTGCTCCTCTTAGCATGATAAAGAAGATTCAAAGAGAGTGAGATGCCAGCTCCTTTCATTCAGTCAGTAGCTTCAATCATTTCTGGACGTTTTTCAATGGCAAAAATCAATGAATATTGTAAATGCACAAACAGTAATTTCTCCGCATTGCAAGGTGCAATTCTGAAATTTTTTGCTTTTTCCTGCTCCTCTTAGCATGATAAAGAAGATTCAAAGAGAGTGAGATGCCAGCTCCTTTCATTCAGTCAGTAGCTTTAATCATTTCTGGACGTTTTTCAATGGCAAAAATCATTGAATATTGTAAATGCACAATCAGTAATTTCTCCGCATTGCAAGGTGCAATTCTGAAATTTTTTACTTTTTCCTGCTCCTCTTAGCATGATAAAGAAGATTCAAAGAGAGTGAGATGCCAGCTCCTTTCATTCAGTCAGTAGCTTCAATCATTTCTGGTATATGAATAACATGATGTTTTTCAATCGCAAAAATCAATGAATATTGTAAATGCACAAACAGTAATTTCTCCGCATTGCAAGGTGCAATTCTGAAATTTTTTGCTTTTTCCTGCTCCTCTTAGCATGATAAAGAAGATTCAAAGAGAGTGAGATGCCAGCTCCTTTCATTCAGTCAGTAGCTTCAATCATTTCTGGACGTTTTTCAATGGCAAAAACCAATGAATATTGTAAATGCACAAACAGTAATTTCTCCGCATTGCAAGGTGCAATTCTAAAATTTTTTGCTTTTTCCTGCTCCTCTTAGCATGATAAAGAAGATTCAAAGAGAGTGAGATGCCAGATCCTTTCCTTCAGTCAGTAGCTTCAATCATTTCTGGTATATGAATAACATGATGTTTTTCAATGGCAAAAATCAATGAATTTTGTAAATGCACAAACAGTAATTTCTCCGCATTGCAAGGCGCAATTCTGAAATTTTTTGCTTTTTCCTGCTCCTCTTAGCATGATAAAGAAGATACAAAGAGAGTGAGATGCCAGCTCCTTTCATTCAGTCAGTAGCTTCAATCATTTCTGGACATTTTTCAATGGCAAAAATCAATGAATATTGTAAATGCACAAACAGTAATTTCTCCGCATTGCAAGGTGCAATTCTGAAATTTTTTGCTTTTTCCTGCTCCTCTTAGCATGATAAAGAAGATTCAAAGAGAGTGAGATGCCAGCTCCTTTCATTCAGTCAGTAGCTTCAATCATTTCTGGACGTTTTTCAATGGCAAAAATCAATGAATATTGTAAATGCACAAACAGTAATTTCTCCGCATTGCAAGGTGCAATTCTGAAATTTTTTGCTTTTTCCTGCTCCTCTTAGCATGATAAAGAAGATTCAAAGAGAGTGAGATGCCAGCTCCTTTCATTCAGTCAGTAGCTTCAATCATTTCTGGACGTTTTTCAATGGCAAAAATCAATGAATATTGTAAATGCACAAACAGTAATTTCTCCGCATTGCAAGGTGCAATTCTGAATTTTTTTTGCTTTTTCCTGCTCCTCTTAGCATGATAAAGAAGATTCAAAGAGAGTGAGATGCCAGATCCTTTCCTTCAGTCAGTAGCTTCAATCATTTCTGGTATATGAATAACATGATGTTTTTCAATGGCAAAAATCAATGAATTTTGTAAATGCACAAACAGTAATTTCTCCGCATTGCAAGGCGCAATTCTGAAATTTTTTGCTTTTTCCTGCTCCTCTTAGCATGATAAAGAAGATTCAAAGAGTGTGAGATGCCAGCTCCTTTCATTCAGTCAGTAGCTTCAATCATTTCTGGACATTTTTCAATGGCAAAAATCAATGAATATTGTAAATGCACAAACAGTAATTTCTCCGCATTGCAAGGTGCAATTCTGAAATTTTTTGCTTTTTCCTGCTCCTCTTAGCATGATAAAGAAGATTCAAAGAGAGTGAGATGCCAGCTCCTTTCATTCAGTCAGTAGCTTCAATCATTTCTGGACGTTTTTCAATGGCAAAAATCAATGAATATTGTAAATGCACAAACAGTAATTTCTCCGCATTGCAAGGTGCAATTCTGAAATTTTTTGCTTTTTCCTGCTCCTCTTAGCATGATAAAGAAGATTCAAAGAGAGTGAGATGCCAGCTCCTTTCATTCAGTCAGTAGCTTCAATCATTTCTGGACGTTTTTCAATGGCAAAAATCAATGAATATTGTAAATGCACAAACAGTAATTTCTCCGCATTGCAATGTGCAATTCTGAAATTTTTTGCTTTTTCCTGCTCCTCTTAGCATGATAAAGAAGATTCAAAGAGAGTGAGATGCCAGCTCCTTTCATTCAGTCAGTAGCTTCAAACATTTCTGGTACATGAATAACATGATGTTTTTCAATGGCAAAAATCAATGAATATTGTAAATGCACAAACAGTAATTTCTCCGCATTGCAAGGTGCAATTCTGAAATTTTTTGCTTTTTCCTGCTCCTCTTAGCATGATAAAGAAGATTCAAAGAGAGTGAGATGCCAGCTCCTTTCGTTCAGTCAGTAGCTTCAATCATTTCTGGACGTTTTTCAATGGCAAAAATCATTGAATATTATAAATGCACAAACAGTAATTTCTCCGCATTGCAAGGTGCAATTCTGAAATTTTTTACTTTTTCCTGCTCCTCTTAGCATGATAAAGAAGATTCAAAGAGAGTGAGATGCCAGCTCCTTTCATTCAGTCAGTAGCTTCAATCATTTCTGGTATATGAATAACATGATGTTTTTCAATGGCAAAAATCAATGAATATTGTAAATGCACAAACAGTAATTTCTCCGCATTGCAAGGTGCAATTCTGAAATTTTTTGCTTTTTCCTGCTCCTCTTAGCATGATAAAGAAGATTCAAAGAGAGTGAGATGCCAGCTCCTTTCATTCAGTCAGTAGCTTCAATCATTTCTGGATGTTTTTCAATGGCAAAAATCAATGAATATTGTAAATGCACAAACAGTAATTTCTCCGCATTGCAAGGTGCAATTCTGAAATTTTTTGCTTTTTCCTGCTCCTCTTAGCATGATAAACAAGATTCAAAGAGAGTGAGATGCCAGCTCCTTTCATTCAGTCAGTAGCTTCAATCATTTCTGGACGTTTTTCAATGGCAAAAATCATTGAATATTGTAAATGCACAAACAGTAATTTCTCCGCATTGCAAGGTGCAATTCTGAAATTTTTTACTTTTTCCTGCTCCTCTTAGCATGATAAAGAAGATTCAAAGAGAGTGAGATGCCAGCTCCTTTCATTCAGTCAGTAGCTTCAATCATTTCTGGTATATGAATAACATGATGTTTTTCAATGGCAAAAATCAATGAATATTGTAAATGCACAAACAGTAATTTCTCCGCATTGCAAGGTGCAATTCTGAAATTTTTTGCTTTTTCCTGCTCCTCTTAGCATGATAAAGAAGATTCAAAGAGAGTGAGATGCCAGCTCCTTTCGTTCAGTCAGTAGCTTCAATCATTTCTGGACGTTTTTCAATGGCAAAAATCAATGAATATTGTAAATGCACAAACAGTAATTTCTCCGCATTGCAAGGTGCAATTCTGAAATTTTTTGCTTTTTCCTGCTCCTCTAAGCATGATAAAGAAGATTCAAAGAGAGTGAGATGCCAGATCCTTTCCTTCAGTCAGTAGCTTCAATCATTTCTGGTATATGAATAACATGATGTTTTTCAATGGCAAAAATCAATGAATTTTGTAAATGCACAAACAGTAATTTCTCCGCATTGCAAGGCGCAATTCTGAAATTTTTTGCTTTTTCCTGCTCCTCTTAGCATGATAAAGAAGATTCAAAGAGAGTGAGATGCCAGCTCCTTTCATTCAGTCAGTAGCTTCAATCATTTCTGGACATTTTTCAATGGCAAAAATCAATGAATATTGTAAATGCACAAACAGTAATTTCTCCGCATTGCAAGGTGCAATTCTGAAATTTTTTGCTTTTTCCTGCTCCTCTTAGCATGATAAAGAAGATTCAAAGAGAGTGAGATGCCAGCTCCTTTCATTCAGTCAGTAGCTTCAATCATTTCTGGACGTTTTTCAATGGCAAAAATCAATGAATATTGTAAATGCACAAACAGTAATTTCTCCGCATTGCAAGGTGCAATTCTGAAATTTTTTGCTTTTTCCTGCTCCTCTTAGCATGATAAAGAAGATTCAAAGAGAGTGAGATGCCAGCTCCTTTCATTCAGTCAGTACCTTCAATCATTTCTGGACGTTTTTCAATGGCAAAAATCAATGAATATTGTAAATGCACAAACAGTAATTTCTCCGCATTGCAAGGTGCAATTCTGAAATTTTTTGCTTTTTCCTGCTCCTCTTAGCATGATAAAGAAGATTCAAAGAGAGTGAGATGCCAGCTCCTTTCATTCAGTCAGTAGCTTCAATCATTTCTGGACGTTTTTCAATGGCAAAAATCAATGAATATTGTAAATGCACAAACTGTAATTTCTCCGCATTGCAAGGTGCAATTCTGAAATTTTTTGCTTTTTCCTGCTCCTCTTAGCATGATAAAGAAGATTCAAAGAGAGTGAGATGCCAGCTCCTTTCATTCAGTCAGTAGCTTCAATCATTTCTGGTATATGAATAACATGATGTTTTTCAAAAGCAAAAATCAATGAATATTGTAAATGCACAAACAGTAATTTCTCCGCATTGCAAGGTGCAATTCTGAAATTTTTTGCTTTTTCCTGCTCCTCTTAGCATGATAAAGAAGATTCAAAGAGAGTGAGATGCCAGCTCCTTTCATTCAGTCAGTAGCTTCAATCATTTCTGGACGTTTTTCAATGGCAAAAATCAATGAATATTGTAAATGCACAAACAGTAATTTCTCCGCATTGCAAGGTGCAATTCTGAAATTTTTTACTTTTTCCTGCTCCTCTTAGCATGATAAAGAAGATTCAAAGAGAGTGAGATGCCAGCTCCTTTCATTCAGTCAGTAGCTTCAATCATTTCTGGTATATGAATAACATGATGTTTTTCAATCGCAAAAATCAATGAATATTGTAAATGCACAAACAGTAATTTCTCCGCATTGCAAGGTGCAATTCTGAAATTTTTTGCTTTTTCCTGCTCCTCTTAGCATGATAAAGAAGATTCAAAGAGAGTGAGATGCCAGCTCCTTTCATTCAGTCAGTAGCTTCAATCATTTCTGGTATATGAATAACATGATGTTTTTCAATAGCAAAAATCAATGAATATTGTAAATGCACAAACAGTAATTTCTCCGCATTGCAAGGTGCAATTCTGAAATTTTTTGCTTTTTCCTGCTCCTCTTAGCATGATAAAGAAGATTCAAAGAGAGTGAGATGCCAGCTCCTTTCATTCAGTCAGTAGCTTCAATCATTTCTGGACGTTTTTCAATGGCAAAAATCAATGAATATTGTAAATGCACAAACAGTAATTTCTCCGCATTGCAAGGTGCAATTCTGAAATTTTTTACTTTTTCCTGCTCCTCTTAGCATGATAAAGAAGATTCAAAGAGAGTGAGATGCCAGCTCCTTTCATTCAGTCAGTAGCTTCAATCATTTCTGGTATATGAATAACATGATGTTTTTCAATGGCAAAAATCAATGAATATTGTAAATGCACAAACAGTAATTTCTCCGCATTGCAAGGTGCAATTCTGAAATTTTTTGCTTTTTCCTGCTCCTCTTAGCATGATAAAGAAGATTCAAAGAGAGTGAGATGCCAGCTCCTTTCATTCAGTCAGTAGCTTCAATCATTTCTGGACGTTTTTCAATGGCAAAAATCAATGAATATTGTAAATGCACAAACAGTAATTTCTCCGCATTGCAAGGTGCAATTCTGAAATTTTTTGCTTTTTCCTGCTCCTCTTAGCATGATAAAGAAGATTCAAAGAGAGTGAGATGCCAGCTCCTTTCATTCAGTCAGTAGCTTCAATCATTTCTGGACATTTTTCAATGGCAAAAATCAATGAATATTGTAAATGCACAAACAGTAATTTCTCCGCATTGCAAGGTGCAATTCTGAAATTTTTTGCTTTTTCCTGCTCCTCTTAGCATGATAAAGAAGATTCAAAGAGAGTGAGATGCCAGCTCCTTTCATTCAGTCAGTAGCTTCAATCATTTCTGGACGTTTTTCAATGGCAAAAATCAATGAATATTGTAAATGCACAAACAGTAATTTCTCCGCATTGCAAGGTGCAATTCTGAATTTTTTTGCTTTTTCCTGCTCCTCTTAGCATGATAAAGAAGATTCAAAGAGAGTGAGATGCCAGCTCCTTTCCTTCAGTCAGTAGCTTCAATCATTTCTGGTATATGAATAACATGATGTTTTTCAATGGCAAAAATCAATGAATTTTGTAAATGCACAAACAGTAATTTCTCCGCATTGCAAGGCGCAATTCTGAAATTTTTTGCTTTTTCCTGCTCCTCTTAGCATGATAAAGAAGATTCAAAGAGAGTGAGATGCCAGCTCCTTTCATTCAGTCAGTAGCTTCAATCATTTCTGGACGTTTTTCAATGGCAAAAATCAATGAATATTGTAAATGCACAAACAGTAATTTCTCCGCATTGCAAGGTGCAATTCTGAAATTTTTTGCTTTTTCCTGCTCCTCTTAGCATGATAAAGAAGATTCAAAGAGAGTGAGATGCCAGCTCCTTTCATTCAGTCAGTAGCTTCAATCATTTCTGGACGTTTTTCAATGGCAAAAATCAATGAATATTGTAAATGCACAAACAGTAATTTCTCCGCATTGCAATGTGCAATTCTGAAATTTTTTGCTTTTTCCTGCTCCTCTTAGCATGATAAAGAAGATTCAAAGAGAGTGAGATGCCAGCTCCTTTCATTCAGTCAGTAGCTTCAAACATTTCTGGTACATGAATAACATGATGTTTTTCAATGGCAAAAATCAATGAATATTGTAAATGCACAAACAGTAATTTCTCCGCATTGCAAGGTGCAATTCTGAAATTTTTTGCTTTTTCCTGCTCCTCTTAGCATGATAAAGAAGATTCAAAGAGAGTGAGATGCCAGCTCCTTTCGTTCAGTCAGTAGCTTCAATCATTTCTGGACGTTTTTCAATGGCAAAAATCAATGAATATTGTAAATGCACAAACAGTAATTTCTCCGCATTGCAAGGTGCAATTCTGAAATTTTTTGCTTTTTCCTGCTCCTCTTAGCATGATAAACAAGATTCAAAGAGAGTGAGATGCCAGCTCCTTTCATTCAGTCAGTAGCTTCAATCATTTCTGGACGTTTTTCAATGGCAAAAATCATTGAATATTGTAAATGCACAAACAGTAATTTCTCCGCATTGCAAGGTGCAATTCTGAAATTTTTTACTTTTTCCTGCTCCTCTTAGCATGATAAAGAAGATTCAAAGAGAGTGAGATGCCAGCTCCTTTCATTCAGTCAGTAGCTTCAATCATTTCTGGTATATGAATAACATGATGTTTTTCAATGGCAAAAATCAATGAATATTGTAAATGCACAAACAGTAATTTCTCCGCATTGCAAGGTGCAATTCTGAAATTTTTTGCTTTTTCCTGCTCCTCTTAGCATGATAAAGAAGATTCAAAGAGAGTGAGATGCCAGCTCCTTTCATTCAGTCAGTAGCTTCAATCATTTCTGGACGTTTTTCAATGGCAAAAATCAATGAATATTGTAAATGCACAAACAGTAATTTCTCCGCATTGCAAGGTGCAATTCTGAAATTTTTTGCTTTTTCCTGCTCCTCTAAGCATGATAAAGAAGATTCAAAGAGAGTGAGATGCCAGATCCTTTCCTTCAGTCAGTAGCTTCAATCATTTCTGGTATATGAATAACATGATGTTTTTCAATGGCAAAAATCAATGAATTTTGTAAATGCACAAACAGTAATTTCTCCGCATTGCAAGGCGCAATTCTGAAATTTTTTGCTTTTTCCTGCTCCTCTTAGCATGATAAAGAAGATTCAAAGAGAGTGAGATGCCAGCTCCTTTCATTCAGTCAGTAGCTTCAATCATTTCTGGACATTTTTCAATGGCAAAAATCAATGAATATTGTAAATGCACAAACAGTAATTTCTCCGCATTGCAAGGTGCAATTCTGAAATTTTTTGCTTTTTCCTGCTCCTCTTAGCATGATAAAGAAGATTCAAAGAGAGTGAGATGCCAGCTCCTTTCATTCAGTCAGTAGCTTCAATCATTTCTGGACGTTTTTCAATGGCAAAAATCAATGAATATTGTAAATGCACAAACAGTAATTTCTCCGCATTGCAAAGTGCAATTCTGAAATTTTTTGCTTTTTCCTGCTCCTCTTAGCATGATAAAGAAGATTCAAAGAGATTGAGATGCCAGCTCCTTTCATTCAGTCAGTACCTTCAATCATTTCTGGACGTTTTTCAATGGCAAAAATCAATGAATATTGTAAATGCACAAACAGTAATTTCTCCGCATTGCAAGGTGCAATTCTGAAATTTTTTGCTTTTTCCTGCTCCTCTTAGCATGATAAAGAAGATTCAAAGAGAGTGAGATGCCAGCTCCTTTCATTCAGTCAGTAGCTTCAATCATTTCTGGACGTTTTTCAATGGCAAAAATCAATGAATATTGTAAATGCACAAACTGTAATTTCTCCGCATTGCAAGGTGCAATTCTGAAATTTTTTGCTTTTTCCTGCTCCTCTTAGCATGATAAAGAAGATTCAAAGAGAGTGAGATGCCAGCTCCTTTCATTCAGTCAGTAGCTTCAATCATTTCTGGTATATGAATAACATGATGTTTTTCAAAAGCAAAAATCAATGAATATTGTAAATGCACAAACAGTAATTTCTCCGCATTGCAAGGTGCAATTCTGAAATTTTTTGCTTTTTCCTGCTCCTCTTAGCATGATAAAGAAGATTCAAAGAGAGTGAGATGCCAGCTCCTTTCATTCAGTCAGTAGCTTCAATCATTTCTGGACGTTTTTCAATGGCAAAAATCAATGAATATTGTAAATGCACAAACAGTAATTTCTCCGCATTGCAAGGTGCAATTCTGAAATTTTTTACTTTTTCCTGCTCCTCTTAGCATGATAAAGAAGATTCAAAGAGAGTGAGATGCCAGCTCCTTTCATTCAGTCAGTAGCTTCAATCATTTTTGGTATATGAATAACATGATGTTTTTCAATCGCAAAAATCAATGAATATTGTAAATGCACAAACAGTAATTTCTCCGCATTGCAAGGTGCAATTCTGAAATTTTTTGCTTTTTCCTGCTCCTCTTAGCATGATAAAGAAGATTCAAAGAGAGTGAGATGCCAGCTCCTTTCATTCAGTCAGTAGCTTCAATCATTTCTGGTATATGAATAACATGATGTTTTTCAATAGCAAAAATCAATGAATATTGTAAATGCACAAACAGTAATTTCTCCGCATTGCAAGGTGCAATTCTGAAATTTTTTGCTTTTTCCTGCTCCTCTTAGCATGATAAAGAAGATTCAAAGAGAGTGAGATGCCAGCTCCTTTCATTCAGTCAGTAGCTTCAATCATTTCTGGACGTTTTTCAATGGCAAAAATCAATGAATATTGTAAATGCACAAACAGTAATTTCTCCGCATTGCAAGGTGCAATTCTGAAATTTTTTACTTTTTCCTGCTCCTCTTAGTATGATAAAGAAGATTCAAAGAGAGTGAGATGCCAGCTCCTTTCATTCAGTCAGTAGCTTCAATCATTTCTGGTATATGAATAACATGATGTTTTTCAATGGCAAAAATCAATGAATATTGTAAATGCACAAACAGTAATTTCTCCGCATTGCAAGGTGCAATTCTGAAATTTTTTGCTTTTTCCTGCTCCTCTTAGCATGATAAAGAAGATTCAAAGAGAGTGAGATGCCAGCTCCTTTCATTCAGTCAGTAGCTTCAATCATTTCTGGACGTTTTTCAATGGCAAAAATCAATGAATATTGTAAATGCACAAACAGTAATTTCTCCGCATTGCAAGGTGCAATTCTGAAATTCTTTGCTTTTTCCTGCTCCTCTAAGCATGATAAAGAAGATTCAAAGAGAGTGAGATGCCAGATCCTTTCCTTCAGTCAGTAGCTTCAATCATTTCTGGTATATGAATAACATGATGTTTTTCAATGGCAAAAATCAATGAATTTTGTAAATGCACAAACAGTAATTTCTCCGCATTGCAAGGCGCAATTCTGAAATTTTTTACTTTTTCCTGCTCCTCTTAGCATGATAAAGAAGATTCAAAGAGAGTGAGATGCCAGCTCCTTTCATTCAGTCAGTAGCTTCAATCATTTCTGGTATATGAATAACATGATGTTTTTCAATGGCAAAAATCAATGAATATTGTAAATGCACAAACAGTAATTTCTCCGCATTGCAAGGTGCAATTCTGAAATTTTTTGCTTTTTCCTGCTCCTCTTAGCATGATAAAGAAGATTCAAAGAGAGTGAGATGCCAGCTCCTTTCATTCAGTCAGTAGCTTCAATCATTTCTGGACGTTTTTCAATGGCAAAAATCAATGAATATTGTAAATGCACAAACAGTAATTTCTCCGCATTGCAAGGTGCAATTCTGAAATTTTTTGCTTTTTCCTGCTCCTCTTAGCATGATAAAGAAGATTCAAAGAGAGTGAGATGCCAGCTCCTTCATTCAGTCAGTAGCTTTAATCATTTCTGGACGTTTTTCAATGGCAAAAATCATTGAATATTGTAAATGCACAATCAGTAATTTCTCCGCATTGCAAGGTGCAATTCTGAAATTTTTTACTTTTTCCTGCTCCTCTTAGCATGATAAAGAAGATTCAAAGAGAGTGAGATGCCAGCTCCTTTCATTCAGTCAGTAGCTTCAATCATTTCTGGTATATGAATAACATGATGTTTTTCAATCGCAAAAATCAATGAATATTGTAAATGCACAAACAGTAATTTCTCCGCATTGCAAGGTGCAATTCTGAAATTTTTTGCTTTTTCCTGCTCCTCTTAGCATGATAAAGAAGATTCAAAGAGAGTGAGATGCCAGCTCCTTTCATTCAGTCAGTAGCTTCAATCATTTCTGGACGTTTTTCAATGGCAAAAACCAATGAATATTGTAAATGCACAAACAGTAATTTCTCCGCATTGCAAGGTGCAATTCTGAAACTTTTTGCTTTTTCCTGCTCCTCTTAGCATGATAAAGAAGATTCAAAGAGAGTGAGATGCCAGATCCTTTCCTTCAGTCAGTAGCTTCAATCATTTCTGGTATATGAATAACATGATGTTTTTCAATGGCAAAAATCAATGAATTTTGTAAATGCACAAACAGTAATTTCTCCGCATTGCAAGGCGCAATTCTGAAATTTTTTGCTTTTTCCTGCTCCTCTTAGCATGATAAAGAAGATTCAAAGAGAGTGAGATGCCAGCTCCTTTCATTCAGTCAGTAGCTTCAATCATTTCTGGACATTTTTCAATGGCTAAAATCAATGAATATTGTAAATGCACAAACAGTAATTTCTCCGCATTGCAAGGTGCAATTCTGAAATTTTTTGCTTTTTCCTGCTCCTCTTAGCATGATAAAGAAGATTCAAAGAGAGTGAGATGCCAGCTCCTTTCATTCAGTCAGTAGCTTCAATCATTTATGGACGTTTTTCAATGGCAAAAATCAATGAATATTGTAAATGCACAAACAGTAATTTCTCCGCATTGCAAGGTGCAATTCTGAAATTTTTTGCTTTTTCCTGCTCCTCTTAGCATGATAAAGAAGATTCAAAGAGAGTGAGATGCCAGCTCCTTTCATTCAGTCAGTAGCTTCAATCATTTCTGGACGTTTTTCAATGGCAAAAATCAATGAATATTGTAAATGCACAAACAGTAATTTCTCCGCATTGCAAGGTGCAATTCTGAAATTTTTTGCTTTTTCCTGCTCCTCTTAGCATGATAAAGAAGATTCAAAGAGAGTGAGATGCCAGATCCTTTCCTTCAGTCAGTAGCTTCAATCATTTCTGGTATATGAATAACATGATGTTTTTCAATGGCAAAAATCAATGAATTTTGTAAATGCACAAACAGTAATTTCTCCGCATTGCAAGGCGCAATTCTGAAATTTTTTGCTTTTTCCTGCTCCTCTTAGCATGATAAAGAAGATTCAAAGAGAGTGAGATGCCAGCTCCTTTCATTCAGTCAGTAGCTTCAATCATTTCTGGACATTTTTCAATGGCAAAAATCAATGAATATTGTAAATGCACAAACAGTAATTTCTCCGCATTGCAAGGTGCAATTCTGATTTTTTTTGCTTTTTCCTGCTCCTCTTAGCATGATAAAGAAGATTCAAAGAGAGTGAGATGCCAGATCCTTTCCTTCAGTCAGTAGCTTCAATCATTTCTGGTATATGAATAACATGATGTTTTTCAATGGCAAAAATCAATGAATTTTGTAAATGCACAAACAGTAATTTCTCCGCATTGCAAGGCGCAATTCTGAAATTTTTTGCTTTTTCCTGCTCCTCTTAGCATGATAAAGAAGATTCAAAGAGAGTGAGATGCCAGCTCCTTTCATTCAGTCAGTAGCTTCAATCATTTCTGGACATTTTTCAATGGCAAAAATCAATGAATATTGTAAATGCACAAACAGTAATTTCTCCGCATTGCAAGGTGCAATTCTGAAATTTTTTGCTTTTTCCTGCTCCTCTTAGCATGATAAAGAAGATTCAAAGAGAGTGAGATGCCAGCTCCTTTCATTCAGTCAGTAGCTTCAATCATTTCTGGACGTTTTTCAATGGCAAAAATCAATGAATATTGTAAATGCACAAACAGTAATTTCTCCGCATTGCAAGGTGCAATTCTGAAATTTTTTGCTTTTTCCTGCTCCTCTTAGCATGATAAAGAAGATTCAAAGAGAGTGAGATGCCAGCTCCTTTCATTCAGTCAGTAGCTTCAATCATTTCTGGACGTTTTTCAATGGCAAAAATCAATGAATATTGTAAATGCACAAACAGTAATTTCTCCGCATTGCAATGTGCAATTCTGAAATTTTTTGCTTTTTCCTGCTCCTCTTAGCATGATAAAGAAGATTCAAAGAGAGTGAGATGCCAGCTCCTTTCATTCAGTCAGTAGCTTCAAACATTTCTGGTACATGAATAACATGATGTTTTTCAATGGCAAAAATCAATGAATATTGTAAATGCACAAACAGTAATTTCTCCGCATTGCAAGGTGCAATTCTGAAATTTTTTGCTTTTTCCTGCTCCTCTTAGCATGATAAAGAAGATTCAAAGAGAGTGAGATGCCAGCTCCTTTCGTTCAGTCAGTAGCTTCAATCATTTCTGGACGTTTTTCAATGGCAAAAATCATTGAATATTATAAATGCACAAACAGTAATTTCTCCGCATTGCAAGGTGCAATTCTGAAATTTTTTACTTTTTCCTGCTCCTCTTAGCATGATAAAGAAGATTCAAAGAGAGTGAGATGCCAGCTCCTTTCATTCAGTCAGTAGCTTCAATCATTTCTGGTATATGAATAACATGATGTTTTTCAATGGCAAAAATCAATGAATATTGTAAATGCACAAACAGTAATTTCTCCGCATTGCAAGGTGCAATTCTGAAATTTTTTGCTTTTTCCTGCTCCTCTTAGCATGATAAAGAAGATTCAAAGAGAGTGAGATGCCAGCTCCTTTCATTCAGTCAGTAGCTTCAATCATTTCTGGACGTTTTTCAATGGCAAAAATCAATGAATATTGTAAATGCACAAACAGTAATTTCTCCGCATTGCAAGGTGCAATTCTGAAATTTTTTGCTTTTTCCTGCTCCTCTTAGCATGATAAACAAGATTCAAAGAGAGTGAGATGCCAGCTCCTTTCATTCAGTCAGTAGCTTCAATCATTTCTGGACGTTTTTCAATGGCAAAAATCATTGAATATTGTAAATGCACAAACAGTAATTTCTCCGCATTGCAAGGTGCAATTCTGAAATTTTTTACTTTTTCCTGCTCCTCTTAGCATGATAAAGAAGATTCAAAGAGAGTGAGATGCCAGCTCCTTTCATTCAGTCAGTAGCTTCAATCATTTCTGGTATATGAATATCATGATGTTTTTCAATGGCAAAAATCAATGAATATTGTAAATGCACAAACAGTAATTTCTCCGCATTGCAAGGTGCAATTCTGAAATTTTTTGCTTTTTCCTGCTCCTCTTAGCATGATAAAGAAGATTCAAAGAGAGTGAGATGCCAGCTCCTTTCATTCAGTCAGTAGCTTCAATCATTTCTGGACGTTTTTCAATGGCAAAAATCAATGAATATTGTAAATGCACAAACAGTAATTTCTCCGCATTGCAAGGTGCAATTCTGAAATTTTTTGCTTTTTCCTGCTCCTCTAAGCATGATAAAGAAGATTCAAAGAGAGTGAGATGCCAGATCCTTTCCTTCAGTCAGTAGCTTCAATCATTTCTGGTATATGAATAACATGATGTTTTTCAATGGCAAAAATCAATGAATTTTGTAAATGCACAAACAGTAATTTCTCCGCATTGCAAGGCGCAATTCTGAAATTTTTTGCTTTTTCCTGCTCCTCTTAGCATGATAAAGAAGATTCAAAGAGAGTGAGATGCCAGCTCCTTTCATTCAGTCAGTAGCTTCAATCATTTCTGGACATTTTTCAATGGCAAAAATCAATGAATATTGTAAATGCACAAACAGTAATTTCTCCGCATTGCAAGGTGCAATTCTGAAATTTTTTGCTTTTTCCTGCTCCTCTTAGCATGATAAAGAAGATTCAAAGAGAGTGAGATGCCAGCTCCTTTCATTCAGTCAGTAGCTTCAATCATTTCTGGACGTTTTTCAATGGCAAAAATCAATGAATATTGTAAATGCACAAACAGTAATTTCTCCGCATTGCAAGGTGCAATTCTGAAATTTTTTGCTTTTTCCTGCTCCTCTTAGCATGATAAAGAAGATTCAAAGAGAGTGAGATGCCAGCTCCTTTCATTCAGTCAGTACCTTCAATCATTTCTGGACGTTTTTCAATGGCAAAAATCAATGAATATTGTAAATGCACAAACAGTAATTTCTCCGCATTGCAAGGTGCAATTCTGAAATTTTTTGCTTTTTCCTGCTCCTCTTAGCATGATAAAGAAGATTCAAAGAGAGTGAGATGCCAGCTCCTTTCATTCAGTCAGTAGCTTCAATCATTTCTGGACGTTTTTCAATGGCAAAAATCAATGAATATTGTAAATGCACAAACTGTAATTTCTCCGCATTGCAAGGTGCAATTCTGAAATTTTTTGCTTTTTCCTGCTCCTCTTAGCATGATAAAGAAGATTCAAAGAGAGTGAGATGCCAGCTCCTTTCATTCAGTCAGTAGCTTCAATCATTTCTGGTATATGAATAACATGATGTTTTTCAATAGCAAAAATCAATGAATATTGTAAATGCACAAACAGTAATTTCTCCGCATTGCAAGGTGCAATTCTGAAATTTTTTGCTTTTTCCTGCTCCTCTTAGCATGATAAAGAAGATTCAAAGAGAGTGAGATGCCAGCTCCTTTCATTCAGTCAGTAGCTTCAATCATTTCTGGACGTTTTTCAATGGCAAAAATCAATGAATATTGTAAATGCACAAACAGTAATTTCTCCGCATTGCAAGGTGCAATTCTGAAATTTTTTACTTTTTCCTGCTCCTCTTAGCATGATAAAGAAGATTCAAAGAGAGTGAGATGCCAGCTCCTTTCATTCAGTCAGTAGCTTCAATCATTTCTGGTATATGAATAACATGATGTTTTTCAATCGCAAAAATCAATGAATATTGTAAATGCACAAACAGTAATTTCTCCGCATTGCAAGGTGCAATTCTGAAATTTTTTGCTTTTTCCTGCTCCTCTTAGCATGATAAAGAAGATTCAAAGAGAGTGAGATGCCAGCTCCTTTCATTCAGTCAGTAGCTTCAATCATTTCTGGTATATGAATAACATGATGTTTTTCAATAGCAAAAATCAATGAATATTGTAAATGCACAAACAGTAATTTCTCCGCATTGCAAGGTGCAATTCTGAAATTTTTTGCTTTTTCCTGCTCCTCTTAGCATGATAAAGAAGATTCAAAGAGAGTGAGATGCCAGCTCCTTTCATTCAGTCAGTAGCTTCAATCATTTCTGGACGTTTTTCAATGGCAAAAATCAATGAATATTGTAAATGCACAAACAGTAATTTCTCCGCATTGCAAGGTGCAATTCTGAAATTTTTTACTTTTTCCTGCTCCTCTTAGCATGATAAAGAAGATTCAAAGAGAGTGAGATGCCAGCTCCTTTCATTCAGTCAGTAGCTTCAATCATTTCTGGTATATGAATAACATGATGTTTTTCAATGGCAAAAATCAATGAATATTGTATATGCACAAACAGTAATTTCTCCGCATTGCAAGGTGCAATTCTGAAATTTTTTGCTTTTTCCTGCTCCTCTTAGCATGATAAAGAAGATTCAAAGAGAGTGAGATGCCAGCTCCTTTCATTCAGTCAGTAGCTTCAATCATTTCTGGACGTTTTTCAATGGCAAAAATCAATGAATATTGTAAATGCACAAACAGTAATTTCTCCGCATTGCAAGGTGCAATTCTGAAATTCTTTGCTTTTTCCTGCTCCTCTAAGCATGATAAAGAAGATTCAAAGAGAGTGAGATGCCAGATCCTTTCCTTCAGTCAGTAGCTTCAATCATTTCTGGTATATGAATAACATGATGTTTTTCAATGGCAAAAATCAATGAATTTTGTAAATGCACAAACAGTAATTTCTCCGCATTGCAAGGCGCAATTCTGAAATTTTTTACTTTTTCCTGCTCCTCTTAGCATGATAAAGAAGATTCAAAGAGAGTGAGATGCCAGCTCCTTTCATTCAGTCAGTAGCTTCAATCATTTCTGGTATATGAATAACATGATGTTTTTCAATGGCAAAAATCAATGAATTTTGTAAATGCACAAACAGTAATTTCTCCGCATTGCAAGGCGCAATTCTGAAATTTTTTGCTTTTTCCTGCTCCTCTTAGCATGATAAAGAAGATTCAAAGAGAGTGAGATGCCAGCTCCTTTCATTCAGTCAGTAGCTTCAATCATTTCTGGACGTTTTTCAATGGCAAAAATCAATGAATATTGTAAATGCACAAACAGTAATTTCTCCGCATTGCAAGGTGCAATTCTGAAATTTTTTGCTTTTTCCTGCTCCTCTTAGCATGATAAAGAAGATTCAAAGAGAGTGAGATGCCAGCTCCTTTCATTCAGTCAGTAGCTTTAATCATTTCTGGACGTTTTTCAATGGCAAAAATCATTGAATATTGTAAATGCACAATCAGTAATTTCTCCGCATTGCAAGGTGCAATTCTGAAATTTTTTACTTTTTCCTGCTCCTCTTAGCATGATAAAGAAGATTCAAAGAGAGTGAGATGCCAGCTCCTTTCATTCAGTCAGTAGCTTCAATCATTTCTGGTATATGAATAACATGATGTTTTTCAATCGCAAAAATCAATGAATATTGTAAATGCACAAACAGTAATTTCTCCGCATTGCAAGGTGCAATTCTGAAATTTTTTGCTTTTTCCTGCTCCTCTTAGCATGATAAAGAAGATTCAAAGAGAGTGAGATGCCAGCTCCTTTCATTCAGTCAGTAGCTTCAATCATTTCTGGACGTTTTTCAATGGCAAAAACCAATGAATATTGTAAATGCACAAACAGTAATTTCTCCGCATTGCAAGGTGCAATTCTGAAACTTTTTGCTTTTTCCTGCTCCTCTTAGCATGATAAAGAAGATTCAAAGAGAGTGAGATGCCAGATCCTTTCCTTCAGTCAGTAGCTTCAATCATTTCTGGTATATGAATAACATGATGTTTTTCAATGGCAAAAATCAATGAATTTTGTAAATGCACAAACAGTAATTTCTCCGCATTGCAAGGCGCAATTCTGAAATTTTTTGCTTTTTCCTGCTCCTCTTAGCATGATAAAGAAGATTCAAAGAGAGTGAGATGCCAGCTCCTTTCATTCATTCAGTAGCTTCAATCATTTCTGGACATTTTTCAATGGCAAAAATCAATGAATATTGTAAATGCACAAACAGTAATTTCTCCGCATTGCAAGGTGCAATTCTGAAATTTTTTGCTTTTTCCTGCTCCTCTTAGCATGATAAAGAAGATTCAAAGAGAGTGAGATGCCAGCTCCTTTCATTCAGTCAGTAGCTTCAATCATTTATGGACGTTTTTCAATGGCAAAAATCAATGAATATTGTAAATGCACAAACAGTAATTTCTCCGCATTGCAAGGTGCAATTCTGAAATTTTTTGCTTTTTCCTGCTCCTCTTAGCATGATAAAGAAGATTCAAAGAGAGTGAGATGCCAGCTCCTTTCATTCAGTCAGTAGCTTCAATCATTTCTGGACGTTTTTCAATGGCAAAAATCAATGAATATTGTAAATGCACAAACAGTAATTTCTCCGCATTGCAAGGTGCAATTCTGAAATTTTTTGCTTTTTCCTGCTCCTCTTAGCATGATAAAGAAGATTCAAAGAGAGTGAGATGCCAGATCCTTTCCTTCAGTCAGTAGCTTCAATCATTTCTGGTATATGAATAACATGATGTTTTTCAATGGCAAAAATCAATGAATTTTGTAAATGCACAAACAGTAATTTCTCCGCATTGCAAGGCGCAATTCTGAAATTTTTTGCTTTTTCCTGCTCCTCTTAGCATGATAAAGAAGATTCAAAGAGAGTGAGATGCCAGCTCCTTTCATTCAGTCAGTAGCTTCAATCATTTCTGGACATTTTTCAATGGCAAAAATCAATGAATATTGTAAATGCACAAACAGTAATTTCTCCGCATTGCAAGGTGCAATTCTGAAATTTTTTGCTTTTTCCTGCTCCTCTTAGCATGATAAAGAAGATTCAAAGAGAGTGAGATGCCAGCTCCTTTCATTCAGTCAGTAGCTTCAATCATTTATGGACGTTTTTCAATGGCAAAAATCAATGAATATTGTAAATGCACAAACAGTAATTTCTCCGCATTGCAAGGTGCAATTCTGAAATTTTTTGCTTTTTCCTGCTCCTCTTAGCATGATAAAGAAGATTCAAAGAGAGTGAGATGCCAGCTCCTTTCATTCAGTCAGTAGCTTCAATCATTTATGGACGTTTTTCAATGGCAAAAATCAATGAATATTGTAAATGCACAAACAGTAATTTCTCCGCATTGCAAGGTGCAATTCTGAAATTTTTTGCTTTTTCCTGCTCCTCTTAGCATGATAAAGAAGATTCAAAGAGAGTGAGATGCCAGCTCCTTTCATTCAGTCAGTAGCTTCAATCATTTCTGGACGTTTTTCAATGGCAAAAATCAATGAATATTGTAAATGCACAAACAGTAATTTCTCCGCATTGCAAGGTGCAATTCTGAAATTTTTTGCTTTTTCCTGCTCCTCTTAGCATGATAAAGAAGATTCAAAGAGAGTGAGATGCCAGATCCTTTCCTTCAGTCAGTAGCTTCAATCATTTCTGGTATATGAATAACATGATGTTTTTCAATTGCAAAAATCAATGAATTTTGTAAATGCACAAACAGTAATTTCTCCGCATTGCAAGGCGCAATTCTGAAATTTTTTGCTTTTTCCTGCTCCTCTTAGCATGATAAAGAAGATTCAAAGAGAGTGAGATGCCAGCTCCTTTCATTCAGTCAGTAGCTTCAATCATTTCTGGACATTTTTCAATGGCAAAAATCAATGAATATTGTAAATGCACAAACAGTAATTTCTCCGCATTGCAAGGTGCAATTCTGAAATTTTTTGCTTTTTCCTGCTCCTCTTAGCATGATAAAGAAGATTCAAAGAGAGTGAGATGCCAGCTCCTTTCATTCAGTCAGTAGCTTCAATCATTTCTGGACGTTTTTCAATGGCAAAAATCAATGAATATTGTAAATGCACAAACAGTAATTTCTCCGCATTGCAAGGTGCAATTCTGAAATTTTTTGCTTTTTCCTGCTCCTCTTAGCATGATAAAGAAGATTCAAAGAGAGTGAGATGCCAGCTCCTTTCATTCAGTCAGTAGCTTCAATCATTTCTGGACGTTTTTCAATGGCAAAAATCAATGAATATTGTAAATGCACAAACAGTAATTTCTCCGCATTGCAATGTGCAATTCTGAAATTTTTTGCTTTTTCCTGCTCCTCTTAGCATGATAAAGAAGATTCAAAGAGAGTGAGATGCCAGCTCCTTTCATTCAGTCAGTAGCTTCAAACATTTCTGGTACATGAATAACATGATGTTTTTCAATGGCAAAAATCAATGAATATTGTAAATGCACAAACAGTAATTTCTCCGCATTGCAAGGTGCAATTCTGAAATTTTTTGCTTTTTCCTGCTCCTCTTAGCATGATAAAGAAGATTCAAAGAGAGTGAGATGCCAGCTCCTTTCGTTCAGTCAGTAGCTTCAATCATTTCTGGACGTTTTTCAATGGCAAAAATCATTGAATATTATAAATGCACAAACAGTAATTTCTCCGCATTGCAAGGTGCAATTCTGAAATTTTTTACTTTTTCCTGCTCCTCTTAGCATGATAAAGAAGATTCAAAGAGAGTGAGATGCCAGCTCCTTTCATTCAGTCAGTAGCTTCAATCATTTCTGGTATATGAATAACATGATGTTTTTCAATGGCAAAAATCAATGAATATTGTAAATGCACAAACAGTAATTTCTCCGCATTGCAAGGTGCAATTCTGAAATTTTTTGCTTTTTCCTGCTCCTCTTAGCATGATAAAGAAGATTCAAAGAGAGTGAGATGCCAGCTCCTTTCATTCAGTCAGTAGCTTCAATCATTTCTGGACGTTTTTCAATGGCAAAAATCAATGAATATTGTAAATGCACAAACAGTAATTTCTCCGCATTGCAAGGTGCAATTCTGAAATTTTTTGCTTTTTCCTGCTCCTCTTAGCATGATGAACAAGATTCAAAGAGAGTGAGATGCCAGCTCCTTTCATTCAGTCAGTAGCTTCAATCATTTCTGGACGTTTTTCAATGGCAAAAATCATTGAATATTGTAAATGCACAAACAGTAATTTCTCCGCATTGCAAGGTGCAATTCTGAAATTTTTTACTTTTTCCTGCTCCTCTTAGCATGATAAAGAAGATTCAAAGAGAGTGAGATGCCAGCTCCTTTCATTCAGTCAGTAGCTTCAATCATTTCTGGTATATGAATAACATGATGTTTTTCAATCGCAAAAATCAATGAATATTGTAAATGCACAAACAGTAATTTCTCCGCATTGCAAGGTGCAATTCTGAAATTTTTTGCTTTTTCCTGCTCCTCTTAGCATGATAAAGAAGATTCAAAGAGAGTGAGATGCCAGCTCCTTTCATTCAGTCAGTAGCTTCAATCATTTCTGGACGTTTTTCAATGGCAAAAATCAATGAATATTGTAAATGCACAAACAGTAATTTCTCCGCATTGCAAGGTGCAATTCTGAAATTTTTTGCTTTTTCCTGCTCCTCTAAGCATGATAAAGAAGATTCAAAGAGAGTGAGATGCCAGATCCTTTCCTTCAGTCAGTAGCTTCAATCATTTCTGGTATATGAATAACATGATGTTTTTCAATGGCAAAAATCAATGAATTTTGTAAATGCACAAACAGTAATTTCTCCGCATTGCAAGGCGCAATTCTGAAATTTTTTGCTTTTTCCTGCTCCTCTTAGCATGATAAAGAAGATTCAAAGAGAGTGAGATGCCAGCTCCTTTCATTCAGTCAGTAGCTTCAATCATTTCTGGACATTTTTCAATGGCAAAAATCAATGAATATTGTAAATGCACAAACAGTAATTTCTCCGCATTGCAAGGTGCAATTCTGAAATTTTTTGCTTTTTCCTGCTCCTCTTAGCATGATAAAGAAGATTCAAAGAGAGTGAGATGCCAGCTCCTTTCATTCAGTCAGTAGCTTCAATCATTTCTGGACGTTTTTCAATGGCAAAAATCAATGAATATTGTAAATGCACAAACAGTAATTTCTCCGCATTGCAAGGTGCAATTCTGAAATTTTTTGCTTTTTCCTGCTCCTCTTAGCATGATAAAGAAGATTCAAAGAGAGTGAGATGCCAGCTCCTTTCATTCAGTCAGTAGCTTTAATCATTTCTGGACGTTTTTCAATGGCAAAAATCATTGAATATTGTAAATGCACAATCAGTAATTTCTCCGCATTGCAAGGTGCAATTCTGAAATTTTTTACTTTTTCCTGCTCCTCTTAGCATGATAAAGAAGATTCAAAGAGATTGAGATGCCAGCTCCTTTCATTCAGTCAGTAGCTTCAATCATTTCTGGTATATGAATAACATGATGTTTTTCAATGGCAAAAATCAATGAATATTGTAAATGCACAAACAATAATTTCTCCGCATTGCAAGGTGCAATTCTGAAATTTTTTGCTTTTTCCTGCTCCTCTTAGCATGATAAAGAAGATTCAAAGAGAGTGAGATGCCAGCTCCTTTCATTCAGTCAGTAGCTTCAATCATTTCTGGACGTTTTTCAATGGCAAAAATCAATGAATATTGTAAATGCACAAACAGTAATTTCTCCGCATTGCAAGGTGCAATTCTGAAATTTTTTGCTTTTTCCTGCTCCTCTTAGCATGATAAAGAAGATTCAAAGAGAGTGAGATGCCAGCTCCTTTCATTCAGTCAGTAGCTTTAATCATTTCTGGACGTTTTTCAATGGCAAAAATCATTGAATATTGTAAATGCACAATCAGTAATTTCTCCGCATTGCAAGGTGCAATTCTGAAATTTTTTACTTTTTCCTGCTCCTCTTAGCATGATAAAGAAGATTCAAAGAGAGTGAGATGCCAGCTCCTTTCATTCAGTCAGTAGCTTCAATCATTTCTGGTATATGAATAACATGATGTTTTTCAATCGCAAAAATCAATGAATATTGTAAATGCACAAACAGTAATTTCTCCGCATTGCAAGGTGCAATTCTGAAATTTTTTGCTTTTTCCTGCTCCTCTTAGCATGATAAAGAAGATTCAAAGAGAGTGAGATGCCAGCTCCTTTCATTCAGTCAGTAGCTTCAATCATTTCTGGACGTTTTTCAATGGCAAAAACCAATGAATATTGTAAATGCACAAACAGTAATTTCTCCGCATTGCAAGGTGCAATTCTGAAACTTTTTGCTTTTTCCTGCTCCTCTTAGCATGATAAAGAAGATTCAAAGAGAGTGAGATGCCAGATCCTTTCCTTCAGTCAGTAGCTTCAATCATTTCTGGTATATGAATAACATGATGTTTTTCAATGGCAAAAATCAATGAATTTTGTAAATGCACAAACAGTAATTTCTCCGCATTGCAAGGCGCAATTCTGAAATTTTTTGCTTTTTCCTGCTCCTCTTAGCATGATAAAGAAGATTCAAAGAGAGTGAGATGCCAGCTCCTTTCATTCAGTCAGTAGCTTCAATCATTTCTGGACATTTTTCAATGGCAAAAATCAATGAATATTGTAAATGCACAAACAGTAATTTCTCCGCATTGCAAGGTGCAATTCTGAAATTTTTTGCTTTTTCCTGCTCCTCTTAGCATGATAAAGAAGATTCAAAGAGAGTGAGATGCCAGCTCCTTTCATTCAGTCAGTAGCTTCAATCATTTATGGACGTTTTTCAATGGCAAAAATCAATGAATATTGTAAATGCACAAACAGTAATTTCTCCGCATTGCAAGGTGCAATTCTGAAATTTTTTGCTTTTTCCTGCTCCTCTTAGCATGATAAAGAAGATTCAAAGAGAGTGAGATGCCAGCTCCTTTCATTCAGTCAGTAGCTTCAATCATTTCTGGACGTTTTTCAATGGCAAAAATCAATGAATATTGTAAATGCACAAACAGTAATTTCTCCGCATTGCAAGGTGCAATTCTGAAATTTTTAGCTTTTTCCTGCTCCTCTTAGCATGATAAAGAAGATTCAAAGAGAGTGAGATGCCAGATCCTTTCCTTCAGTCAGTAGCTTCAATCATTTCTGGTATATGAATAACATGATGTTTTTCAATGGCAAAAATCAATGAATTTTGTAAATGCACAAACAGTAATTTCTCCGCATTGCAAGGCGCAATTCTGAAATTTTTTGCTTTTTCCTGCTCCTCTTAGCATGATAAAGAAGATTCAAAGAGAGTGAGATGCCAGCTCCTTTCATTCAGTCAGTAGCTTCAATCATTTCTGGACATTTTTCAATGGCAAAAATCAATGAATATTGTAAATGCACAAACAGTAATTTCTCCGCATTGCAAGGTGCAATTCTGAAATTTTTTGCTTTTTCCTGCTCCTCTTAGCATGATAAAGAAGATTCAAAGAGAGTGAGATGCCAGCTCCTTTCATTCAGTCAGTAGCTTCAATCATTTATGGACGTTTTTCAATGGCAAAAATCAATGAATATTGTAAATGCACAAACAGTAATTTCTCCGCATTGCAAGGTGCAATTCTGAAATTTTTTGCTTTTTCCTGCTCCTCTTAGCATGATAAAGAAGATTCAAAGAGAGTGAGATGCCAGCTCCTTTCATTCAGTCAGTAGCTTCAATCATTTATGGACGTTTTTCAATGGCAAAAATCAATGAATATTGTAAATGCACAAACAGTAATTTCTCCGCATTGCAAGGTGCAATTCTGAAATTTTTTGCTTTTTCCTGCTCCTCTTAGCATGATAAAGAAGATTCAAAGAGAGTGAGATGCCAGATCCTTTCCTTCAGTCAGTAGCTTCAATCATTTCTGGTATATGAATAACATGATGTTTTTCAATGGCAAAAATCAATGAATTTTGTAAATGCACAAACAGTAATTTCTCCGCATTGCAAGGCGCAATTCTGAAATTTTTTGCTTTTTCCTGCTCCTCTTAGCATGATAAAGAAGATTCAAAGAGAGTGAGATGCCAGCTCCTTTCATTCAGTCAGTAGCTTCAATCATTTCTGGACATTTTTCAATGGCAAAAATCAATGAATATTGTAAATGCACAAACAGTAATTTCTCCGCATTGCAAGGTGCAATTCTGAAATTTTTTGCTTTTTCCTGCTCCTCTTAGCATGATAAAGAAGATTCAAAGAGAGTGAGATGCCAGCTCCTTTCATTCAGTCAGTAGCTTCAATCATTTCTGGACGTTTTTCAATGGCAAAAATCAATGAATATTGTAAATGCACAAACAGTAATTTCTCCGCATTGCAAGGTGCAATTCTGAAATTTTTTGCTTTTTCCTGCTCCTCTTAGCATGATAAAGAAGATTCAAAGAGAGTGAGATGCCAGCTCCTTTCATTCAGTCAGTAGCTTCAATCATTTCTGGACGTTTTTCAATGGCAAAAATCAATGAATATTGTAAATGCACAAACAGTAATTTCTCCGCATTGCAATGTGCAATTCTGAAATTTTTTGCTTTTTCCTGCTCCTCTTAGCATGATAAAGAAGATTCAAAGAGAGTGAGATGCCAGCTCCTTTCATTCAGTCAGTAGCTTCAAACATTTCTGGTACATGAATAACATGATGTTTTTCAATGGCAAAAATCAATGAATATTGTAAATGCACAAACAGTAATTTCTCCGCATTGCAAGGTGCAATTCTGAAATTTTTTGCTTTTTCCTGCTCCTCTTAGCATGATAAAGAAGATTCAAAGAGAGTGAGATGCCAGCTCCTTTCGTTCAGTCAGTAGCTTCAATCATTTCTGGACGTTTTTCAATGGCAAAAATCATTGAATATTATAAATGCACAAACAGTAATTTCTCCGCATTGCAAGGTGCAATTCTGAAATTTTTTACTTTTTCCTGCTCCTCTTAGCATGATAAAGAAGATTCAAAGAGAGTGAGATGCCAGCTCCTTTCATTCAGTCAGTAGCTTCAATCATTTCTGGTATATGAATAACATGATGTTTTTCAATGGCAAAAATCAATGAATATTGTAAATGCACAAACAGTAATTTCTCCGCATTGCAAGGTGCAATTCTGAAATTTTTTGCTTTTTCCTGCTCCTCTTAGCATGATAAAGAAGATTCAAAGAGAGTGAGATGCCAGCTCCTTTCATTCAGTCAGTAGCTTCAATCATTTCTGGACGTTTTTCAATGGCAAAAATCAATGAATATTGTAAATGCACAAACAGTAATTTCTCCGCATTGCAAGGTGCAATTCTGAAATTTTTTGCTTTTTCCTGCTCCTCTTAGCATGATGAACAAGATTCAAAGAGAGTGAGATGCCAGCTCCTTTCATTCAGTCAGTAGCTTCAATCATTTCTGGTATATGAATAACATGATGTTTTTCAATCGCAAAAATCAATGAATATTGTAAATGCACAAACAGTAATTTCTCCGCATTGCAAGGTGCAGTTCTGAAATTTTTTGCTTTTTCCTGCTCCTCTTAGCATGATAAAGAAGATTCAAAGAGAGTGAGATGCCAGCTCCTTTCATTCAGTCAGTAGCTTCAATCATTTCTGGACGTTTTTCAATGGCAAAAATCAATGAATATTGTAAATGCACAAACAGTAATTTCTCCGCATTGCAAGGTGCAATTCTGAAATTTTTTGCTTTTTCCTGCTCCTCTAAGCATGATAAAGAAGATTCAAAGAGAGTGAGATGCCTGATCCTTTCCTTCAGTCAGTAGCTTCAATCATTTCTGGTATATGAATAACATGATGTTTTTCAATGGCAAAAATCAATGAATTTTGTAAATGCACAAACAGTAATTTCTCCGCATTGCAAGGCGCAATTCTGAAATTTTTTGCTTTTTCCTGCTCCTCTTAGCATGATAAAGAAGATTCAAAGAGAGTGAGATGCCAGCTCCTTTCATTCAGTCAGTAGCTTCAATCATTTCTGGACATTTTTCAATGGCAAAAATCAATGAATATTGTAAATGCACAAACAGTAATTTCTCCGCATTGCAAGGTGCAATTCTGAAATTTTTTGCTTTTTCCTGCTCCTCTTAGCATGATAAAGAAGATTCAAAGAGAGTGAGATGCCAGCTCCTTTCATTCAGTCAGTAGCTTCAATCATTTCTGGACATTTTTCAATGGCAAAAATCAATGAATATTGTAAATGCACAAACAGTAATTTCTCCGCATTGCAAGGTGCAATTCTGAAATTTTTTGCTTTTTCCTGCTCCTCTTAGCATGATAAAGAAGATTCAAAGAGAGTGAGATGCCAGCTCCTTTCATTCAGTCAGTACCTTCAATTATTTCTGGACCTTTTTCAATGGCAAAAATCAATGAATATTGTAAATGCACAAACAGTAATTTCTCCGCATTGCAAGGTGCAATTCTGAAATTTTTTGCTTTTTCCTGCTCCTCTTAGCATGATAAAGAAGATTCAAAGAGAGTGAGATGCCAGCTCCTTTCATTCAGTCAGTAGCTTCAATCATTTATGGACGTTTTTCAATGGCAAAAATCAATGAATATTGTAAATGCACAAACAGTAATTTCTCCGCATTGCAAGGTGCAATTCTGAAATTTTTTGCTTTTTCCTGCTCCTCTTAGCATGATAAAGAAGATTCAAAGAGAGTGAGATGCCAGCTCCTTTCATTCAGTCAGTAGCTTCAATCATTTCTGGACGTTTTTCAATGGCAAAAATCAATGAATATTGTAAATGCACAAACAGTAATTTCTCCGCATTGCAAGGTGCAATTCTGAAATTTTTTGCTTTTTCCTGCTCCTCTTAGCATGATAAAGAAGATTCAAAGAGAGTGAGATGCCAGATCCTTTCCTTCAGTCAGTAGCTTCAATCATTTCTGGTATATGAATAACATGATGTTTTTCAATGGCAAAAATCAATGAATTTTGTAAATGCACAAACAGTAATTTCTCCGCATTGCAAGGCGCAATTCTGAAATTTTTTGCTTTTTCCTGCTCCTCTTAGCATGATAAAGAAGATTCAAAGAGAGTGAGATGCCAGCTCCTTTCATTCAGTCAGTAGCTTCAATCATTTCTGGACATTTTTCAATGGCAAAAATCAATGAATATTGTAAATGCACAAACAGTAATTTCTCCGCATTGCAAGGTGCAATTCTGAAATTTTTTGCTTTTTCCTGCTCCTCTTAGCATGATAAAGAAGATTCAAAGAGAGTGAGATGCCAGCTCCTTTCATTCAGTCAGTAGCTTCAATCATTTCTGGACGTTTTTCAATGGCAAAAATCAATGAATATTGTAATTGCACAAAGAGTAATTTCTCCGCATTGCAAGGTGCAATTCTGAAATTTTTTGCTTTTTCCTGCTCCTCTTAGCATGATAAAGAAGATTCAAAGAGAGTGAGATGCCAGCTCCTTTCATTCAGTCAGTAGCTTCAATCATTTCTGGACGTTTTTCAATGGCAAAAATCAATGAATATTGTAAATGCACAAACAGTAATTTCTCCGCATTGCAATGTGCAATTCTGAAATTTTTTGCTTTTTCCTGCTCCTCTTAGCATGATAAAGAAGATTCAAAGAGAGTGAGATGCCAGCTCCTTTCATTCAGTCAGTAGCTTCAAACATTTCTGGTACATGAATAACATGATGTTTTTCAATGGCAAAAATCAATGAATATTGTAAATGCACAAACAGTAATTTCTCCGCATTGCAAGGTGCAATTCTGAAATTTTTTGCTTTTTCCTGCTCCTCTTAGCATGATAAAGAAGATTCAAAGAGAGTGAGATGCCAGCTCCTTTCGTTCAGTCAGTAGCTTCAATCATTTCTGGACGTTTTTCAATGGCAAAAATCATTGAATATTATAAATGCACAAACAGTAATTTCTCCGCATTGCAAGGTGCAATTCTGAAATTTTTTACTTTTTCCTGCTCCTCTTAGCATGATAAAGAAGATTCAAAGAGATTGAGATGCCAGCTCCTTTCATTCAGTCAGTAGCTTCAATCATTTCTGGTATATGAATAACATGATGTTTTTCAATGGCAAAAATCAATGAATATTGTAAATGCACAAACAGTAATTTCTCCGCATTGCAAGGTGCAATTCTGAAATTTTTTGCTTTTTCCTGCTCCTCTTAGCATGATAAAGAAGATTCAAAGAGAGTGAGATGCCAGCTCCTTTCATTCAGTCAGTAGCTTCAATCATTTCTGGACGTTTTTCAATGGCAAAAATCAATGAATATTGCAAATGCACAAACAGTAATTTCTCCGCATTGCAAGGTGCAATTCTGAAATTTTTTGCTTTTTCCTGCTCCTCTTAGCATGATAAACAAGATTCAAAGAGAGTGAGATGCCAGCTCCTTTCATTCAGTCAGTAGCTTCAATCATTTCTGGACGTTTTTCAATGGCAAAAATCATTGAATATTGTAAATGCACAAACAGTAATTTCTCCGCATTGCAAGGTGCAATTCTGAAATTTTTTACTTTTTCCTGCTCCTCTTAGCATGATAAAGAAGATTCAAAGAGAGTGAGATGCCAGCTCCTTTCATTCAGTCAGTAGCTTCAATCATTTCTGGTATATGAATAACATGATGTTTTTCAATCGCAAAAATCAATGAATATTGTAAATGCACAAACAGTAATTTCTCCGCATTGCAAGGTGCAATTCTGAAATTTTTTGCTTTTTCCTGCTCCTCTTAGCATGATAAAGAAGATTCAAAGAGAGTGAGATGCCAGCTCCTTTCATTCAGTCAGTAGCTTCAATCATTTCTGGACGTTTTTCAATGGCAAAAATCAATGAATATTGTAAATGCACAAACAGTAATTTCTCCGCATTGCAAGGTGCAATTCTGAAATTTTTTGCTTTTTCCTGCTCCTCTAAGCATGATAAAGAAGATTCAAAGAGAGTGAGATGCCAGATCCTTTCCTTCAGTCAGTAGCTTCAATCATTTCTGGTATATGAATAACATGATGTTTTTCAATGGCAAAAATCAATGAATTTTGTAAATGCACAAACAGTAATTTCTCCGCATTGCAAGGCGCAATTCTGAAATTTTTTGCTTTTTCCTGCTCCTCTTAGCATGGTAAAGAAGATTCAAAGAGAGTGAGATGCCAGCTCCTTTCATTCAGTCAGTAGCTTCAATCATTTCTGGACATTTTTCAATGGCAAAAATCAATGAATATTGTAAATGCACAAACAGTAATTTCTCCGCATTGCAAGGTGCAATTCTGAAATTTTTTGCTTTTTCCTGCTCCTCTTAGCATGATAAAGAAGATTCAAAGAGAGTGAGATGCCAGCTCCTTTCATTCAGTCAGTAGCTTCAATCATTTCTGGACGTTTTTCAATGGCAAAAATCAATGAATATTGTAAATGCACAAACAGGAATTTCTCCGCATTGCAAGGTGCAATTCTGAAATTTTTTGCTTTTTCCTGCTCCTCTTAGCATGATAAAGAAGATTCAAAGAGAGTGAGATGCCAGCTCCTTTCATTCAGTCAGTACCTTCAATTATTTCTGGACCTTTTTCAATGGCAAAAATCAATGAATATTGTAAATGCACAAACAGTAATTTCTCCGCATTGCAAGGTGCAATTCTGAAATTTTTTGCTTTTTCCTGCTCCTCTTAGCATGATAAAGAAGATTCAAAGAGAGTGAGATGCCAGCTCCTTTCATTCAGTCAGTAGCTTCAATCATTTCTGGACGTTTTTCAATGGCAAAAATCAATGAATATTGTAAATGCACAAACTGTAATTTCTCCGCATTGCAAGGTGCAATTCTGAAATTTTTTGCTTTTTCCTGCTCCTCTTAGCATGATAAAGAAGATTCAAAGAGAGTGAGATGCCAGCTCCTTTCATTCAGTCAGTAGCTTCAATCATTTCTGGTATATGAATAACATGATGTTTTTCAATAGCAAAAATCAATGAATATTGTAAATGCACAAACAGTAATTTCTCCGCATTGCAAGGTGCAATTCTGAAATTTTTTGCTTTTTCCTGCTCCTCTTAGCATGATAAAGAAGATTCAAAGAGAGTGAGATGCCAGCTCCTTTCATTCAGTCAGTAGCTTCAATCATTTCTGGACGTTTTTCAATGGCAAAAATCAATGAATATTGTAAATGCACAAACAGTAATTTCTCCGCATTGCAAGGTGCAATTCTGAAATTTTTTACTTTTTCCTGCTCCTCTTAGCATGATAAAGAAGATTCAAAGAGAGTGAGATGCCAGCTCCTTTCATTCAGTCAGTAGCTTCAATCATTTCTGGTATATGAATAACATGATGTTTTTCAATCGCAAAAATCAATGAATATTGTAAATGCACAAACAGTAATTTCTCCGCATTGCAAGGTGCAATTCTGAAATTTTTTACTTTTTCCTGCTCCTCTTAGCATGATAAAGAAGATTCAAAGAGAGTGAGATGCCAGCTCCTTTCATTCAGTCAGTAGCTTCAATCATTTCTGGTATATGAATAACATGATGTTTTTCAATCGCAAAAATCAATGAATATTGTAAATGCACAAACAGTAATTTCTCCGCATTGCAAGGTGCAATTCTGAAATTTTTTGCTTTTTCCTGCTCCTCTTAGCATGATAAAGAAGATTCAAAGAGAGTGAGATGCCAGCTCCTTTCATTCAGTCAGTAGCTTCAATCATTTCTGGACGTTTTTCAATGGCAAAAATCAATGAATATTGTAAATGCACAAACAGTAATTTCTCCGCATTGCAAGGTGCAATTCTGAAATTTTTTGCTTTTTCCTGCTCCTCTAAGCATGATAAAGAAGATTCAAAGAGAGTGAGATGCCATATCCTTTCCTTCAGTCAGTAGCTTCAATCATTTCTGGTATATGAATAACATGATGTTTTTCAATGGCAAAAATCAATGAATTTTGTAAATGCACAAACAGTAATTTCTCCGCATTGCAAGGCGCAATTCTGAAATTTTTTGCTTTTTCCTGCTCCTCTTAGCATGATAAAGAAGATTCAAAGAGAGTGAGATGCCAGCTCCTTTCATTCAGTCAGTAGCTTCAATCATTTCTGGACATTTTTCAATGGCAAAAATCAATGAATATTGTAAATGCACAAACAGTAATTTCTCCGCATTGCAAGGTGCAATTCTGAAATTTTTTGCTTTTTCCTGCTCCTCTTAGCATGATAAAGAAGATTCAAAGAGAGTGAGATGCCAGCTCCTTTCATTCAGTCAGTAGCTTCAATCATTTCTGGTATATGAATAACATGATGTTTTTCAATGGCAAAAATCAATGAATTTTGTAAATGCACAAACAGTAATTTCTCCGCATTGCAAGGCGCAATTCTGAAATTTTTTGCTTTTTCCTGCTCCTCTTAGCATGATAAAGAAGATTCAAAGAGAGTGAGATGCCAGCTCCTTTCATTCAGTCAGTAGCTTCAATCATTTCTGGACATTTTTCAATGGCAAAAATCAATGAATATTGTAAATGCACAAACAGTAATTTCTCCGCATTGCAAGGTGCAATTCTGAAATTTTTTGCTTTTTCCTGCTCCTCTTAGCATGATAAAGAAGATTCAAAGAGAGTGAGATGCCAGCTCCTTTCATTCAGTCAGTAGCTTCAATCATTTCTGGACGTTTTTCAATGGAAAAATCAATGAATATTGTAAATGCACAAACTGTAATTTCTCCGCATTGCAAGGTGCAATTCTGAAATTTTTTGCTTTTTCCTGCTCCTCTTAGCATGATAAAGAAGATTCAAAGAGAGTGAGATGCCAGCTCCTTTCATTCAGTCAGTAGCTTCAATCATTTCTGGTATATGAATAACATGATGTTTTTCAATAGCAAAAATCAATGAATATTGTAAATGCACAAACAGTAATTTCTCCGCATTGCAAGGTGCAATTCTGAAATTTTTTGCTTTTTCCTGCTCCTCTTAGCATGATAAAGAAGATTCAAAGAGAGTGAGATGCCAGCTCCTTTCATTCAGTCAGTAGCTTCAATCATTTCTGGACGTTTTTCAATGGCAAAAATCAATGAATATTGTAAATGCACAAACAGTAATTTCTCCGCATTGCAAGGTGCAATTCTGAAATTTTTTGCTTTTTCCTGCTCCTCTTAGCATGATAAACAAGATTCAAAGAGAGTGAGATGCCAGCTCCTTTCATTCAGTCAGTAGCTTCAATCATTTCTGGACGTTTTTCAATGGCAAAAATCATTGAATATTGTAAATGCACAAACAGTAATTTCTCCGCATTGCAAGGTGCAATTCTGAAATTTTTTACTTTTTCCTGCTCCTCTTAGCATGATAAAGAAGATTCAAAGAGAGTGAGATGCCAGCTCCTTTCATTCAGTCAGTAGCTTCAAACATTTCTGGTACATGAATAACATGATGTTTTTCAATGGCAAAAATCAATGAATATTGTAAATGCACAAACAGTAATTTCTCCGCATTGCAAGGTGCAATTCTGAAATTTTTTGCTTTTTCCTGCTCCTCTTAGCATGATAAAGAAGATTCAAAGAGAGTGAGATGCCAGCTCCTTTCGTTCAGTCAGTAGCTTCAATCATTTCTGGACGTTTTTCAATGGCAAAAATCATTGAATATTATAAATGCACAAACAGTAATTTCTCCGCATTGCAAGGTGCAATTCTGAAATTTTTTACTTTTTCCTGCTCCTCTTAGCATGATAAAGAAGATTCAAAGAGATTGAGATGCCAGCTCCTTTCATTCAGTCAGTAGCTTCAATCATTTCTGGTATATGAATAACATGATGTTTTTCAATGGCAAAAATCAATGAATATTGTAAATGCACAAACAGTAATTTCTCCGCATTGCAAGGTGCAATTCTGAAATTTTTTGCTTTTTCCTGCTCCTCTTAGCATGATAAAGAAGATTCAAAGAGAGTGAGATGCCAGCTCCTTTCATTCAGTCAGTAGCTTCAATCATTTCTGGACGTTTTTCAATGGCAAAAATCAATGAATATTGCAAATGCACAAACAGTAATTTCTCCGCATTGCAAGGTGCAATTCTGAAATTTTTTGCTTTTTCCTGCTCCTCTTAGCATGATAAACAAGATTCAAAGAGAGTGAGATGCCAGCTCCTTTCATTCAGTCAGTAGCTTCAATCATTTCTGGACGTTTTTCAATGGCAAAAATCATTGAATATTGTAAATGCACAAACAGTAATTTCTCCGCATTGCAAGGTGCAATTCTGAAATTTTTTACTTTTTCCTGCTCCTCTTAGCATGATAAAGAAGATTCAAAGAGAGTGAGATGCCAGCTCCTTTCATTCAGTCAGTAGCTTCAATCATTTCTGGTATATGAATAACATGATGTTTTTCAATCGCAAAAATCAATGAATATTGTAAATGCACAAACAGTAATTTCTCCGCATTGCAAGGTGCAATTCTGAAATTTTTTGCTTTTTCCTGCTCCTCTTAGCATGATAAAGAAGATTCAAAGAGAGTGAGATGCCAGCTCCTTTCATTCAGTCAGTAGCTTCAATCATTTCTGGACGTTTTTCAATGGCAAAAATCAATGAATATTGTAAATGCACAAACAGTAATTTCTCCGCATTGCAAGGTGCAATTCTGAAATTTTTTGCTTTTTCCTGCTCCTCTAAGCATGATAAAGAAGATTCAAAGAGAGTGAGATGCCAGATCCTTTCCTTCAGTCAGTAGCTTCAATCATTTCTGGTATATGAATAACATGATGTTTTTCAATGGCAAAAATCAATGAATTTTGTAAATGCACAAACAGTAATTTCTCCGCATTGCAAGGCGCAATTCTGAAATTTTTTGCTTTTTCCTGCTCCTCTTAGCATGGTAAAGAAGATTCAAAGAGAGTGAGATGCCAGCTCCTTTCATTCAGTCAGTAGCTTCAATCATTTCTGGACATTTTTCAATGGCAAAAATCAATGAATATTGTAAATGCACAAACAGTAATTTCTCCGCATTGCAAGGTGCAATTCTGAAATTTTTTGCTTTTTCCTGCTCCTCTTAGCATGATAAAGAAGATTCAAAGAGAGTGAGATGCCAGCTCCTTTCATTCAGTCAGTAGCTTCAATCATTTCTGGACGTTTTTCAATGGCAAAAATCAATGAATATTGTAAATGCACAAACAGGAATTTCTCCGCATTGCAAGGTGCAATTCTGAAATTTTTTGCTTTTTCCTGCTCCTCTTAGCATGATAAAGAAGATTCAAAGAGAGTGAGATGCCAGCTCCTTTCATTCAGTCAGTACCTTCAATTATTTCTGGACCTTTTTCAATGGCAAAAATCAATGAATATTGTAAATGCACAAACAGTAATTTCTCCGCATTGCAAGGTGCAATTCTGAAATTTTTTGCTTTTTCCTGCTCCTCTTAGCATGATAAAGAAGATTCAAAGAGAGTGAGATGCCAGCTCCTTTCATTCAGTCAGTAGCTTCAATCATTTCTGGACGTTTTTCAATGGCAAAAATCAATGAATATTGTAAATGCACAAACTGTAATTTCTCCGCATTGCAAGGTGCAATTCTGAAATTTTTTGCTTTTTCCTGCTCCTCTTAGCATGATAAAGAAGATTCAAAGAGAGTGAGATGCCAGCTCCTTTCATTCAGTCAGTAGCTTCAATCATTTCTGGTATATGAATAACATGATGTTTTTCAATAGCAAAAATCAATGAATATTGTAAATGCACAAACAGTAATTTCTCCGCATTGCAAGGTGCAATTCTGAAATTTTTTGCTTTTTCCTGCTCCTCTTAGCATGATAAAGAAGATTCAAAGAGAGTGAGATGCCAGCTCCTTTCATTCAGTCAGTAGCTTCAATCATTTCTGGACGTTTTTCAATGGCAAAAATCAATGAATATTGTAAATGCACAAACAGTAATTTCTCCGCATTGCAAGGTGCAATTCTGAAATTTTTTACTTTTTCCTGCTCCTCTTAGCATGATAAAGAAGATTCAAAGAGAGTGAGATGCCAGCTCCTTTCATTCAGTCAGTAGCTTCAATCATTTCTGGTATATGAATAACATGATGTTTTTCAATCGCAAAAATCAATGAATATTGTAAATGCACAAACAGTAATTTCTCCGCATTGCAAGGTGCAATTCTGAAATTTTTTGCTTTTTCCTGCTCCTCTTAGCATGATAAAGAAGATTCAAAGAGAGTGAGATGCCAGCTCCTTTCATTCAGTCAGTAGCTTCAATCATTTCTGGACGTTTTTCAATGGCAAAAATCAATGAATATTGTAAATGCACAAACAGTAATTTCTCCGCATTGCAAGGTGCAATTCTGAAATTTTTTGCTTTTTCCTGCTCCTCTAAGCATGATAAAGAAGATTCAAAGAGAGTGAGATGCCATATCCTTTCCTTCAGTCAGTAGCTTCAATCATTTCTGGTATATGAATAACATGATGTTTTTCAATGGCAAAAATCAATGAATTTTGTAAATGCACAAACAGTAATTTCTCCGCATTGCAAGGCGCAATTCTGAAATTTTTTGCTTTTTCCTGCTCCTCTTAGCATGATAAAGAAGATTCAAAGAGAGTGAGATGCCAGCTCCTTTCATTCAGTCAGTAGCTTCAATCATTTCTGGACATTTTTCAATGGCAAAAATCAATGAATATTGTAAATGCACAAACAGTAATTTCTCCGCATTGCAAGGTGCAATTCTGAAATTTTTTGCTTTTTCCTGCTCCTCTTAGCATGATAAAGAAGATTCAAAGAGAGTGAGATTCCAGCTCCTTTCATTCAGTCAGTAGCTTCAATCATTTCTGGACGTTTTTCAATGGCAAAAATCAATGAATATTGTAAATGCACAAACAGTAATTTCTCCGCATTGCAAGGTGCAATTCTGAAATTTTTTGCTTTTTCCTGCTCCTCTTAGCATGATAAAGAAGATTCAAAGAGAGTGAGATGCCAGCTCCTTTCATTCAGTCAGTACCTTCAATCATTTCTGGACGTTTTTCAATGGCAAAAATCAATGAATATTGTAAATGCACAAACAGTAATTTCTCCGCATTGCAAGGTGCAATTCTGAAATTTTTTGCTTTTTCCTGCTCCTCTTAGCATGATAAAGAAGATTCAAAGAGAGTGAGATGCCAGCTCCTTTCATTCAGTCAGTAGCTTCAATCATTTCTGGACGTTTTTCAATGGAAAAATCAATGAATATTGTAAATGCACAAACTGTAATTTCTCCGCATTGCAAGGTGCAATTCTGAAATTTTTTGCTTTTTCCTGCTCCTCTTAGCATGATAAAGAAGATTCAAAGAGAGTGAGATGCCAGCTCCTTTCATTCAGTCAGTAGCTTCAATCATTTCTGGTATATGAATAACATGATGTTTTTCAATGGCAAAAATCAATGAATTTTGTAAATGCACAAACAGTAATTTCTCCGCATTGCAAGGCGCAATTCTGAAATTTTTTGCTTTTTCCTGCTCCTCTTAGCATGATAAAGAAGATTCAAAGAGAGTGAGATGCCAGCTCCTTTCATTCAGTCAGTAGCTTCAATCATTTCTGGACATTTTTCAATGGCAAAAATCAATGAATATTGTAAATGCACAAACAGTAATTTCTCCGCATTGCAAGGTGCAATTCTGAAATTTTTTGCTTTTTCCTGCTCCTCTTAGCATGATAAAGAAGATTCAAAGAGAGTGAGATGCCAGCTCCTTTCATTCAGTCAGTAGCTTCAATCATTTCTGGACGTTTTTCAATGGCAAAAATCAATGAATATTGTAATTGCACAAAGAGTAATTTCTCCGCATTGCAAGGTGCAATTCTGAAATTTTTTGCTTTTTCCTGCTCCTCTTAGCATGATAAAGAAGATTCAAAGAGAGTGAGATGCCAGCTCCTTTCATTCAGTCAGTAGCTTCAATCATTTCTGGACGTTTTTCAATGGCAAAAATCAATGAATATTGTAAATGCACAAACAGTAATTTCTCCGCATTGCAATGTGCAATTCTGAAATTTTTTGCTTTTTCCTGCTCCTCTTAGCATGATAAAGAAGATTCAAGAGAGTGAGATGCCAGCTCCTTTCATTCAGTCAGTAGCTTCAAACATTTCTGGTACATGAATAACATGATGTTTTTCAATGGCAAAAATCAATGAATATTGTAAATGCACAAACAGTAATTTCTCCGCATTGCAAGGTGCAATTCTGAAATTTTTTGCTTTTTCCTGCTCCTCTTAGCATGATAAAGAAGATTCAAAGAGAGTGAGATGCCAGCTCCTTTCGTTCAGTCAGTAGCTTCAATCATTTCTGGACGTTTTTCAATGGCAAAAATCATTGAATATTATAAATGCACAAACAGTAATTTCTCCGCATTGCAAGGTGCAATTCTGAAATTTTTTACTTTTTCCTGCTCCTCTTAGCATGATAAAGAAGATTCAAAGAGATTGAGATGCCAGCTCCTTTCATTCAGTCAGTAGCTTCAATCATTTCTGGTATATGAATAACATGATGTTTTTCAATGGCAAAAATCAATGAATATTGTAAATGCACAAACAGTAATTTCTCCGCATTGCAAGGTGCAATTCTGAAATTTTTTGCTTTTTCCTGCTCCTCTTAGCATGATAAAGAAGATTCAAAGAGAGTGAGATGCCAGCTCCTTTCATTCAGTCAGTAGCTTCAATCATTTCTGGACGTTTTTCAATGGCAAAAATCAATGAATATTGCAAATGCACAAACAGTAATTTCTCCGCATTGCAAGGTGCAATTCTGAAATTTTTTGCTTTTTCCTGCTCCTCTTAGCATGATAAACAAGATTCAAAGAGAGTGAGATGCCAGCTCCTTTCATTCAGTCAGTAGCTTCAATCATTTCTGGACGTTTTTCAATGGCAAAAATCATTGAATATTGTAAATGCACAAACAGTAATTTCTCCGCATTGCAAGGTGCAATTCTGAAATTTTTTACTTTTTCCTGCTCCTCTTAGCATGATAAAGAAGATTCAAAGAGAGAGAGATGCCAGCTCCTTTCATTCAGTCAGTAGCTTCAATCATTTCTGGTATATGAATAACATGATGTTTTTCAATCGCAAAAATCAATGAATATTGTAAATGCACAAACAGTAATTTCTCCGCATTGCAAGGTGCAATTCTGAAATTTTTTGCTTTTTCCTGCTCCTCTTAGCATGATAAAGAAGATTCAAAGAGAGTGAGATGCCAGCTCCTTTCTTTCAGTCAGTAGCTTCAATCATTTCTGGACGTTTTTCAATGGCAAAAATCAATGAATATTGTAAATGCACAAACAGTAATTTCTCCGCATTGCAAGGTGCAATTCTGAAATTTTTTGCTTTTTCCTGCTCCTCTAAGCATGATAAAGAAGATTCAAAGAGAGTGAGATGCCAGATCCTTTCATTCAGTCAGTAGCTTCAATCATTTCTGGTATATGAATAACATGATGTTTTTCAATCGCAAAAATCAATGAATATTGTAAATGCACAAACAGTAATTTCTCCGCATTGCAAGGTGCAATTCTGAAATTTTTTGCTTTTTCCTGCTCCTCTTAGCATGATAAAGAAGATTCAAAGAGAGTGAGATGCCAGCTCCTTTCATTCAGTCAGTAGCTTCAATCATTTCTGGACGTTTTTCAATGGCAAAAATCAATGAATATTGTAATTGCACAAAGAGTAATTTCTCCGCATTGCAAGGTGCAATTCTGAAATTTTTTGCTTTTTCCTGCTCCTCTTAGCATGATAAAGAAGATTCAAAGAGAGTGAGATGCCAGCTCCTTTCATTCAGTCAGTAGCTTCAATCATTTCTGGACGTTTTTCAATGGCAAAAATCAATGAATATTGTAAATGCACAAACAGTAATTTCTCCGCATTGCAATGTGCAATTCTGAAATTTTTTGCTTTTTCCTGCTCCTCTTAGCATGATAAAGAAGATTCAAAGAGAGTGAGATGCCAGCTCCTTTCATTCAGTCAGTAGCTTCAAACATTTCTGGTACATGAATAACATGATGTTTTTCAATGGCAAAAATCAATGAATATTGTAAATGCACAAACAGTAATTTCTCCGCATTGCAAGGTGCAATTCTGAAATTTTTTGCTTTTTCCTGCTCCTCTTAGCATGATAAAGAAGATTCAAAGAGAGTGAGATGCCAGCTCCTTTCGTTCAGTCAGTAGCTTCAATCATTTCTGGACGTTTTTCAATGGCAAAAATCATTGAATATTATAAATGCACAAACAGTAATTTCTCCGCATTGCAAGGTGCAATTCTGAAATTTTTTACTTTTTCCTGCTCCTCTTAGCATGATAAAGAAGATTCAAAGAGATTGAGATGCCAGCTCCTTTCATTCAGTCAGTAGCTTCAATCATTTCTGGTATATGAATAACATGATGTTTTTCAATGGCAAAAATCAATGAATATTGTAAATGCACAAACAGTAATTTCTCCGCATTGCAAGGTGCAATTCTGAAATTTTTTGCTTTTTCCTGCTCCTCTTAGCATGATAAAGAAGATTCAAAGAGAGTGAGATGCCAGCTCCTTTCATTCAGTCAGTAGCTTCAATCATTTCTGGACGTTTTTCAATGGCAAAAATCAATGAATATTGCAAATGCACAAACAGTAATTTCTCCGCATTGCAAGGTGCAATTCTGAAATTTTTTGCTTTTTCCTGCTCCTCTTAGCATGATAAACAAGATTCAAAGAGAGTGAGATGCCAGCTCCTTTCATTCAGTCAGTAGCTTCAATCATTTCTGGACGTTTTTCAATGGCAAAAATCATTGAATATTGTAAATGCACAAACAGTAATTTCTCCGCATTGCAAGGTGCAATTCTGAAATTTTTTACTTTTTCCTGCTCCTCTTAGCATGATAAAGAAGATTCAAAGAGAGTGAGATGCCAGCTCCTTTCATTCAGTCAGTAGCTTCAATCATTTCTGGTATATGAATAACATGATGTTTTTCAATCGCAAAAATCAATGAATATTGTAAATGCACAAACAGTAATTTCTCCGCATTGCAAGGTGCAATTCTGAAATTTTTTGCTTTTTCCTGCTCCTCTTAGCATGATAAAGAAGATTCAAAGAGAGTGAGATGCCAGCTCCTTTCTTTCAGTCAGTAGCTTCAATCATTTCTGGACGTTTTTCAATGGCAAAAATCAATGAATATTGTAAATGCACAAACAGTAATTTCTCCGCATTGCAAGGTGCAATTCTGAAATTTTTTGCTTTTTCCTGCTCCTCTAAGCATGATAAAGAAGATTCAAAGAGAGTGAGATGCCAGATCCTTTCCTTCAGTCAGTAGCTTCAATCATTTCTGGTATATGAATAACATGATGTTTTTCAATGGCAAAAATCAATGAATTTTGTAAATGCACAAACAGTAATTTCTCCGCATTGCAAGGCGCAATTCTGAAATTTTTTGCTTTTTCCTGCTCCTCTTAGCATGGTAAAGAAGATTCAAAGAGAGTGAGATGCCAGCTCCTTTCATTCAGTCAGTAGCTTCAATCATTTCTGGACATTTTTCAATGGCAAAAATCAATGAATATTGTAAATGCACAAACAGTAATTTCTCCGCATTGCAAGGTGCAATTCTGAAATTTTTTGCTTTTTCCTGCTCCTCTTAGCATGATAAAGAAGATTCAAAGAGAGTGAGATGCCAGCTCCTTTCATTCAGTCAGTAGCTTCAATCATTTTTGGACGTTTTTCAATGGCAAAAATCAATGAATATTGTAAATGCACAAACAGTAATTTCTCCGCATTGCAAGGTGCAATTCTGAAATTTTTTGCTTTTTCCTGCTCCTCTTAGCATGATAAAGAAGATTCAAAGAGAGTGAGATGCCAGCTCCTTTCATTCAGTCAGTACCTTCAATTATTTCTGGACCTTTTTCAATGGCAAAAATCAATGAATATTGTACATGCACAAACAGTAATTTCTCCGCATTGCAAGGTGCAATTCTGAAATTTTTTGCTTTTTCCTGCTCCTCTTAGCATGATAAAGAAGATTCAAAGAGAGTGAGATGCCAGCTCCTTTCATTCAGTCAGTAGCTTCAATCATTTCTGGACGTTTTTCAATGGCAAAAATCAATGAATATTGTAAATGCACAAACTGTAATTTCTCCGCATTGCAAGGTGCAATTCTGAAATTTTTTGCTTTTTCCTGCTCCTCTTAGCATGATAAAGAAGATTCAAAGAGAGTGAGATGCCAGCTCCTTTCATTCAGTCAGTAGCTTCAATCATTTCTGGTATATGAATAACATGATGTTTTTCAATGGCAAAAATCAATGAATATTGTAAATGCACAAACAGTAATTTCTCCGCATTGCAAGGTGCAATTCTGAAATTTTTTGCTTTTTCCTGCTCCTCTTAGCATGATAAAGAAGATTCAAAGATAGTGAGATGCCAGCTCCTTTCATTCAGTCAGTAGCTTCAATCATTTCTGGACGTTTTTCAATGGCAAAAATCAATGAATATTGTAAATGCACAAACAGTAATTTCTCCGCATTGCAAGGTGCAATTCTGAAATTTTTTACTTTTTCCTGCTCCTCTTAGCATGATAAAGAAGATTCAAAGAGAGTGAGATGCCAGCTCCTTTCATTCAGTCAGTAGCTTCAATCATTTCTGGTATATGAATAACATGATGTTTTTCAATCGCAAAAATCAATGAATATTGTAAATGCACAAACAGTAATTTCTCCGCATTGCAAGGTGCAATTCTGAAATTTTTTGCTTTTTCCTGCTCCTCTTAGCATGATAAAGAAGATTCAAAGAGAGTGAGATGCCAGCTCCTTTCATTCAGTCAGTAGCTTCAATCATTTCTGGACGTTTTTCAATGGCAAAAATCAATGAATATTGTAAATGCACAAACAGTAATTTCTCCGCATTGCAAGGTGCAATTCTGAAATTTTTTGCTTTTTCCTGCTCCTCTAAGCATGATAAAGAAGATTCAAAGAGAGTGAGATGCCATATCCTTTCCTTCAGTCAGTAGCTTCAATCATTTCTGGTATATGAATAACATGATGTTTTTCAATGGCAAAAATCAATGAATTTTGTAAATGCACAAACAGTAATTTCTCCGCATTGCAAGGCGCAATTCTGAAATTTTTTGCTTTTTCCTGCTCCTCTTAGCATGATAAAGAAGATTCAAAGAGAGTGAGATGCCAGCTCCTTTCATTCAGTCAGTAGCTTCAATCATTTCTGGACATTTTTCAATGGCAAAAATCAATGAATATTGTAAATGCACAAACAGTAATTTCTCCGCATTGCAAGGTGCAATTCTGAAATTTTTTGCTTTTTCCTGCTCCTCTTAGCATGATAAAGAAGATTCAAAGAGAGTGAGATGCCAGCTCCTTTCATTCAGTCAGTAGCTTCAATCATTTCTGGACGTTTTTCAATGGCAAAAATCAATGAATATTGTAAATGCACAAACAGTAATTTCTCCGCATTGCAAGGTGCAATTCTGAAATTTTTTGCTTTTTCCTGCTCCTCTTAGCATGATAAAGAAGATTCAAAGAGAGTGAGATGCCAGCTCCTTTCATTCAGTCAGTACCTTCAATCATTTCTGGACGTTTTTCAATGGCAAAAATCAATGAATATTGTAAATGCACAAACAGTAATTTCTCCGCATTGCAAGGTGCAATTCTGAAATTTTTTGCTTTTTCCTGCTCCTCTTAGCATGATAAAGAAGATTCAAAGAGAGTGAGATGCCAGCTCCTTTCATTCAGTCAGTAGCTTCAATCATTTCTGGTATATGAATAACATGATGTTTTTCAATAGCAAAAATCAATGAATATTGTAAATGCACAAACAGTAATTTCTCCGCATTGCAAGGTGCAATTCTGAAATTTTTTGCTTTTTCCTGCTCCTCTTAGCATGATAAAGAAGATTCAAAGAGAGTGAGATGCCAGCTCCTTTCATTCAGTCAGTAGCTTCAATCATTTCTGGACGTTTTTCAATGGCAAAAATCAATGAATATTGTAAATGCACAAACAGTAATTTCTCCGCATTGCAAGGTGCAATTCTGAAATTTTTTGCTTTTTCCTGCTCCTCTAAGCATGATAAAGAAGATTCAAAGAGAGTGAGATGCCAGATCCTTTCCTTCAGTCAGTAGCTTCAATCATTTCTGGTATATGAATAACATGATGTTTTTCAATGGCAAAAATCAATGAATTTTGTAAATGCACAAACAGTAATTTCTCCGCATTGCAAGGCGCAATTCTGAAATTTTTTGCTTTTTCCTGCTCCTCTTAGCATGGTAAAGAAGATTCAAAGAGAGTGAGATGCCAGCTCCTTTCATTCAGTCAGTAGCTTCAATCATTTCTGGACATTTTTCAATGGCAAAAATCAATGAATATTGTAAATGCACAAACAGTAATTTCTCCGCATTGCAAGGTGCAATTCTGAAATTTTTTGCTTTTTCCTGCTCCTCTTAGCATGATAAAGAAGATTCAAAGAGAGTGAGATGCCAGCTCCTTTCATTCAGTCAGTAGCTTCAATCATTTCTGGACGTTTTTCAATGGCAAAAATCAATGAATATTGTAAATGCACAAACAGTAATTTCTCCGCATTGCAAGGTGCAATTCTGAAATTTTTTGCTTTTTCCTGCTCCTCTTAGCATGATAAAGAAGATTCAAAGAGAGTGAGATGCCAGCTCCTTTCATTCAGTCAGTACCTTCAATTATTTCTGGACCTTTTTCAATGGCAAAAATCAATGAATATTGTAAATGCACAAACAGTAATTTCTCCGCATTGCAAGGTGCAATTCTGAAATTTTTTGCTTTTTCCTGCTCCTCTTAGCATGATAAAGAAGATTCAAAGAGAGTGAGATGCCAGCTCCTTTCATTCAGTCAGTAGCTTCAATCATTTCTGGTATATGAATAACATGATGTTTTTCAATAGCAAAAATCAATGAATATTGTAAATGCACAAACAGTAATTTCTCCGCATTGCAAGGTGCAATTCTGAAATTTTTTGCTTTTTCCTGCTCCTCTTAGCATGATAAAGAAGATTCAAAGAGAGTGAGATGCCAGCTCCTTTCATTCAGTCAGTAGCTTCAATCATTTCTGGACGTTTTTCAATGGCAAAAATCAATGAATATTGTAAATGCACAAACAGTAATTTCTCCGCATTGCAAGGTGCAATTCTGAAATTTTTTACTTTTTCCTGCTCCTCTTAGCATGATAAAGAAGATTCAAAGAGAGTGAGATGCCAGCTCCTTTCATTCAGTCAGTAGCTTCAATCATTTCTGGACGTTTTTCAATGGCAAAAATCAATGAATATTGTAAATGCACAAACAGTAATTTCTCCGCATTGCAAGGTGCAATTCTGAAATTTTTTGCTTTTTCCTGCTCCTCTAAGCATGATAAAGAAGATTCAAAGAGAGTGAGATGCCATATCCTTTCCTTCAGTCAGTAGCTTCAATCATTTCTGGTATATGAATAACATGATGTTTTTCAATGGCAAAAATCAATGAATTTTGTAAATGCACAAACAGTAATTTCTCCGCATTGCAAGGCGCAATTCTGAAATTTTTTGCTTTTTCCTGCTCCTCTTAGCATGATAAAGAAGATTCAAAGAGAGTGAGATGCCAGCTCCTTTCATTCAGTCAGTAGCTTCAATCATTTCTGGACATTTTTCAATGGCAAAAATCAATGAATATTGTAAATGCACAAACAGTAATTTCTCCGCATTGCAAGGTGCAATTCTGAAATTTTTTGCTTTTTCCTGCTCCTCTTAGCATGATAAAGAAGATTCAAAGAGAGTGAGATGCCAGCTCCTTTCATTCAGTCAGTAGCTTCAATCATTTCTGGACGTTTTTCAATGGCAAAAATCAATGAATATTGTAAATGCACAAACAGTAATTTCTCCGCATTGCAAGGTGCAATTCTGAAATTTTTTGCTTTTTCCTGCTCCTCTTAGCATGATAAAGAAGATTCAAAGAGAGTGAGATGCCAGCTCCTTTCATTCAGTCAGTACCTTCAATCATTTCTGGACGTTTTTCAATGGCAAAAATCAATGAATATTGTAAATGCACAAACAGTAATTTCTCCGCATTGCAAGGTGCAATTCTGAAATTTTTTGCTTTTTCCTGCTCCTCTTAGCATGATAAAGAAGATTCAAAGAGAGTGAGATGCCAGCTCCTTTCATTCAGTCAGTAGCTTCAATCATTTCTGGTATATGAATAACATGATGTTTTTCAATAGCAAAAATCAATGAATATTGTAAATGCACAAACAGTAATTTCTCCGCATTGCAAGGTGCAATTCTGAAATTTTTTGCTTTTTCCTGCTCCTCTTAGCATGATAAAGAAGATTCAAAGAGAGTGAGATGCCAGCTCCTTTCATTCAGTCAGTAGCTTCAATCATTTCTGGACGTTTTTCAATGGCAAAAATCAATGAATATTGTAAATGCACAAACAGTAATTTCTCCGCATTGCAAGGTGCAATTCTGAAATTTTTTGCTTTTTCCTGCTCCTCTTAGCATGATAAACAAGATTCAAAGAGAGTGAGATGCCAGCTCCTTTCATTCAGTCAGTAGCTTCAATCATTTCTGGACGTTTTTCAATGGCAAAAATCATTGAATATTGTAAATGCACAAACAGTAATTTCTCCGCATTGCAAGGTGCAATTCTGAAATTTTTTACTTTTTCCTGCTCCTCTTAGCATGATAAAGAAGATTCAAAGAGAGTGAGATGCCAGCTCCTTTCATTCAGTCAGTAGCTTCAATCATTTCTGGTATATGAATAACATGATGTTTTTCAATCGCAAAAATCAATGAATATTGTAAATGCACAAACAGTAATTTCTCCGCATTGCAAGGTGCAATTCTGAAATTTTTTGCTTTTTCCTGCTCCTCTTAGCATGATAAAGAAGATTCAAAGAGAGTGAGATGCCAGCTCCTTTCATTCAGTCAGTAGCTTCAATCATTTCTGGACATTTTTCAATGGCAAAAATCAATGAATATTGTAAATGCACAAACAGTAATTTCTCCGCATTGCAAGGTGCAATTCTGAAATTTTTTGCATTTTCCTGCTCCTCTTAGCATGATAAAGAAGATTCAAAGAGAGTGAGATGCCAGATCCTTTCCTTCAGTCAGTAGCTTCAATCATTTCTGGTATATGAATAACATGATGTTTTTCAATGGCAAAAATCAATGAATTTTGTAAATGCACAAACAGTAATTTCTCCGCATTGCAAGGCGCAATTCTGAAATTTTTTGCTTTTTCCTGCTCCTCTTAGCATGATAAAGAAGATTCAAAGAGAGTGAGATGCCAGCTCCTTTCATTCAGTCAGTAGCTTCAATCATTTCTGGACATTTTTCAATGGCAAAAATCAATGAATATTGTAAATGCACAAACAGTAATTTCTCCGCATTGCAAGGTGCAATTCTGAAATTTTTTGCTTTTTCCTGCTCCTCTTAGCATGATAAAGAAGATTCAAAGAGAGTGAGATGCCAGCTCCTTTCATTCAGTCAGTAGCTTCAATCATTTCTGGACGTTTTTCAATGGCAAAAATCAATGAATATTGTAAATGCACAAACAGTAATTTCTCCGCATTGCAAGGTGCAATTCTGAAATTTTTTGCTTTTTCCTGCTCCTCTTAGCATGATAAAGAAGATTCAAAGAGAGTGAGATGCCAGCTCCTTTCATTCAGTCAGTAGCTTCAATCATTTCTGGACGTTTTTCAATGGCAAAAATCAATGAATATTGTAAATGCACAAACAGTAATTTCTCCGCATTGCAAGGTGCAATTCTGAAATTTTTTGCTTTTTCCTGCTCCTCTTAGCATGATAAAGAAGATTCAAAGAGAGTGAGATGCCAGATCCTTTCCTTCAGTCTGTAGCTTCAATCATTTCTGGTATATGAATAACATGATGTTTTTCAATGGCAAAAATCAATGAATTTTGTAAATGCACAAACAGTAATTTCTCCGCATTGCAAGGCGCAATTCTGAAATTTTTTGCTTTTTCCTGCTCCTCTTAGCATGATAAAGAAGATTCAAAGAGAGTGAGATGCCAGCTCCTTTCATTCAGTCAGTAGCTTCAATCATTTCTGGACATTTTTCAATGGCAAAAATCAATGAATATTGTAAATGCACAAACAGTAATTTCTCCGCATTGCAAGGTGCAATTCTGAAATTTTTTGCTTTTTCCTGCTCCTCTTAGCATGATAAAGAAGATTCAAAGAGAGTGAGATGCCAGCTCCTTTCATTCAGTCAGTAGCTTCAATCATTTCTGGACGTTTTTCAATGGCAAAAATCAATGAATATTTTAAATGCACAAACAGTAATTTCTCCGCATTGCAAGGTGCAATTCTGAAATTTTTTGCTTTTTCCTGCTCCTCTTAGCATGATAAAGAAGATTCAAAGAGAGTGAGATGCCAGCTCCTTTCATTCAGTCAGTAGCTTCAATCATTTCTGGACGTTTTTCAATGGCAAAAATCAATGAATATTGTAAATGCACAAACAGTAATTTCTCCGCATTGCAATGTGCAATTCTGAAATTTTTTGCTTTTTCCTGCTCCTCTTAGCATGATAAAGAAGATTCAAAGAGAGTGAGATGCCAGCTCCTTTCATTCAGTCAGTAGCTTCAATCATTTCTGGACATTTTTCAATGGCAAAAATCAATGAATATTGTAAATGCACAAACAGTAATTTCTCCGCATTGCAAGGTGCAATTCTGAAATTTTTTGCTTTTTCCTTCTCCTCTTAGCATGATAAAGAAGATTCAAAGAGAGTGAGATGCCAGCTACTTTCATTCAGTCAGTAGCTTCAATCATTTCTGGACGTTTTTCAATGACAAAAATCAATGAATATTGTAAATGCACAAACAGTAATTTCTCTGCATTGCAAGGTGCAATTCTGAAATTTTTTGCTTTTTCCTGCTCCTCTTAGCATGATAAAGAAGATTCAAAGAGAGTGAGATGCCAGATCCTTTCCTTCAGTCAGTAGCTTCAATCATTTCTGGTATATGAATAACATGATGTTTTTCAATGGCAAAAATCAATGAATTTTGTAAATGCACAAACAGTAATTTCTCTGCATTGCAAGGCGCAATTCTGAAATTTTTTGCTTTTTCCTGCTCCTCTTAGCATGATAAAGAAGATTCAAAGAGAGTGAGATGCCAGCTCCTTTCATTCAGTCAGTAGCTTCAATCATTTCTGGACATTTTTCAATGGCAAAAATCAATGAATATTGTAAATGCACAAACAGTAATTTCTCCGCATTGCAAGGTGCAATTCTGAAATTTTTTGCTTTTTCCTGCTCCTCTTAGCATGATAAAGAAGATTCAAAGAGAGTGAGATGCCAGCTCCTTTCATTCAGTCAGTAGCTTCAATCATTTCTGGACGTTTTTCAATGGCAAAAATCAATGAATATTGTAAATGCACAAACAGTAATTTCTCCGCATTGCAAGGTGCAATTCTGAAATTTTTTGCTTTTTCCTGCTCCTCTTAGCATGATAAAGAAGATTCAAAGAGAGTGAGATGCCAGCTCCTTTCATTCAGTCAGTAGCTTCAATCATTTCTGGACGTTTTTCAATGGCAAAAATCAATGAATATTGTAAATGCACAAACAGTAATTTCTCCGCATTGCAAGGTGCAATTCTGAAATTTTTTGCTTTTTCCTGCTCCTCTTAGCATGATAAAGAAGATTCAAAGAGAGTGAGATGCCAGATCCTTTCCTTCAGTCAGTAGCTTCAATCATTTCTGGTATATGAATAACATGATGTTTTTCAATGGCAAAAATCAATGAATTTTGTAAATGCACAAACAGTAATTTCTCCGCATTGCAAGGCGCAATTCTGAAATTTTTTGCTTTTTCCTGCTCCTCTTAGCATGATAAAGAAGATTCAAAGAGAGTGAGATGCCAGCTCCTTTCATTCAGTCAGTAGCTTCAATCATTTCTGGACATTTTTCAATGGCAAAAATCAATGAATATTGTAAATGCACAAACAGTAATTTCTCCGCATTGCAAGGTGCAATTCTGAAATTTTTTGCTTTTTCCTGCTCCTCTTAGCATGATAAAGAAGATTCAAAGAGAGTGAGATGCCAGCTCCTTTCATTCAGTCAGTAGCTTCAATCATTTCTGGACGTTTTTCAATGGCAAAAATCAATGAATATTGTAAATGCACAAACAGTAATTTCTCCGCATTGCAAGGTGCAATTCTGAAATTTTTTGCTTTTTCCTGCTCCTCTTAGCATGTTAAAGAAGATTCAAAGAGAGTGAGATGCCAGCTCCTTTCATTCAGTCAGTACCTTCAATTATTTCTGGACCTTTTTCAATGGCAAAAATCAATGAATATTGTAAATGCACAAACAGTAATTTCTCCGCATTGCAAGGTGCAATTCTGAAATTTTTTGCTTTTTCCTGCTCCTCTTAGCATGATAAAGAAGATTCAAAGAGAGTGAGATGCCAGCTCCTTTCATTCAGTCAGTAGCTTCAATCATTTCTGGACGTTTTTCAATGGCAAAAATCAATGAATATTGTAAATGCACAAACTGTAATTTCTCCGCATTGCAAGGTGCAATTCTGAAATTTTTTGCTTTTTCCTGCTCCTCTTAGCATGATAAAGAAGATTCAAAGAGAGTGAGATGCCAGCTCCTTTCATTCAGTCAGTAGCTTCAATCATTTCTGGTATATGAATAACATGATGTTTTTCAATAGCAAAAATCAATGAATATTGTAAATGCACAAACAGTAATTTCTCCGCATTGCAAGGTGCAATTCTGAAATTTTTTGCTTTTTCCTGCTCCTCTTAGCATGATAAAGAAGATTCAAAGAGAGTGAGATGCCAGCTCCTTTCATTCAGTCAGTAGCTTCAATCATTTCTGGACGTTTTTCAATGGCAAAAATCAATGAATATTGTAAATGCACAAACAGTAATTTCTCCGCATTGCAAGGTGCAATTCTGAAATTTTTTACTTTTTCCTGCTCCTCTTAGCATGATAAAGAAGATTCAAAGAGAATGAGATGCCAGCTCCTTTCATTCAGTCAGTAGCTTCAATCATTTCTGGTATATGAATAACATGATGTTTTTCAATCGCAAAAATCAATGAATATTGTAAATGCACAAACAGTAATTTCTCCGCATTGCAAGGTGCAATTCTGAAATTTTTTGCTTTTTCCTGCTCCTCTTAGCATGATAAAGAAGATTCAAAGAGAGTGAGATGCCAGCTCCTTTCATTCAGTCAGTAGCTTCAATCATTTCTGGACGTTTTTCAATGGCAAAAATCAATGAATATTGTAAATGCACAAACAGTAATTTCTCCGCATTGCAAGGTGCAATTCTGAAATTTTTTGCTTTTTCCTGCTCCTCTTAGCATGATAAAGAAGATTCAAAGAGAGTGAGATGCCAGATCCTTTCCTTCAGTCAGTAGCTTCAATCATTTCTGGTATATGAATAACATGATGTTTTTCAATGGCAAAAATCAATGAATTTTGTAAATGCACAAACAGTAATTTCTCCGCATTGCAAGGCGCAATTCTGAAATTTTTTGCTTTTTCCTGCTCCTCTTAGCATGATAAAGAAGATTCAAAGAGAGTGAGATGCCAGCTCCTTTCATTCAGTCAGTAGCTTCAATCATTTCTGGACATTTTTCAATGGCAAAAATCAATGAATATTGTAAATGCACAAACAGTAATTTCTCCGCATTGCAAGGTGCAATTCTGAAATTTTTTGCTTTTTCCTGCTCCTCTTAGCATGATAAAGAAGATTCAAAGAGAGTGAGATGCCAGCTCCTTTCATTCAGTCAGTAGCTTCAATCATTTCTGGACGTTTTTCAATGGCAAAAATCAATGAATATTGTAAATGCACAAACAGTAATTTCTCCGCATTGCAAGGTGCAATTCTGAAATTTTTTGCTTTTTCCTGCTCCTCTTAGCATGATAAAGAAGATTCAAAGAGAGTGAGATGCCAGCTCCTTTCATTCAGTCAGTAGCTTCAATCATTTCTGGACGTTTTTCAATGGCAAAAATCAATGAATATTGTAAATGCACAAACAGTAATTTCTCCGCATTGCAAGGTGCAATTCTGAAATTTTTTGCTTTTTCCTGCTCCTCTTAGCATGATAAAGAAGATTCAAAGAGAGTGAGATGCCAGATCCTTTCCTTCAGTCAGTAGCTTCAATCATTTCTGGTATATGAATAACATGATGTTTTTCAATGGCAAAAATCAATGAATTTTGTAAATGCACAAACAGTAATTTCTCCGCATTGCAAGGCGCAATTCTGAAATTTTTTGCTTTTTCCTGCTCCTCTTAGCATGATAAAGAAGATTCAAAGAGAGTGAGATGCCAGCTCCTTTCATTCAGTCAGTAGCTTCAATCATTTCTGGACATTTTTCAATGGCAAAAATCAATGAATATTGTAAATGCACAAACAGTAATTTCTCCGCATTGCAAGGTGCAATTCTGAAATTTTTTGCTTTTTCCTGCTCCTCTTAGCATGATAAAGAAGATTCAAAGAGAGTGAGATGCCAGCTCCTTTCATTCAGTCAGTAGCTTCAATCATTTCTGGACGTTTTTCAATGGCAAAAATCAATGAATATTGTAAATGCACAAACAGTAATTTCTCCGCATTGCAAGGTGCAATTCTGAAATTTTTTGCTTTTTCCTGCTCCTCTTAGCATGATAAAGAAGATTCAAAGAGAGTGAGATGCCAGCTCCTTTCATTCAGTCAGTAGCTTCAATCATTTCTGGACGTTTTTCAATGGCAAAAATCAATGAATATTGTAAATGCACAAACAGTAATTTCTCCGCATTGCAAGGTGCAATTCTGAAATTTTTTACTTTTTCCTGCTCCTCTTAGCATGATAAAGAAGATTCAAAGAGAGTGAGATGCCAGCTCCTTTCATTCAGTCAGTAGCTTCAATCATTTCTGGTATATGAATAACATGATGTTTTTCAATCGCAAAAATCAATGAATATTGTAAATGCACAAACAGTAATTTCTCCGCATTGCAAGGTGCAATTCTGAAATTTTTTGCTTTTTCCTGCTCCTCTTAGCATGATAAAGAAGATTCAAAGAGAGTGAGATGCCAGCTCCTTTCATTCAGTCAGTAGCTTCAATCATTTCTGGACATTTTTCAATGGCAAAAATCAATGAATATTGTAAATGCACAAACAGTAATTTCTCCGCATTGCAAGGTGCAATTCTGAAATTTTTTGCATTTTCCTGCTCCTCTTAGCATGATAAAGAAGATTCAAAGAGAGTGAGATGCCAGATCCTTTCCTTCAGTCAGTAGCTTCAATCATTTCTGGTATATGAATAACATGATGTTTTTCAATGGCAAAAATCAATGAATTTTGTAAATGCACAAACAGTAATTTCTCCGCATTGCAAGGCGCAATTCTGAAATTTTTTGCTTTTTCCTGCTCCTCTTAGCATGATAAAGAAGATTCAAAGAGAGTGAGATGCCAGCTCCTTTCATTCAGTCAGTAGCTTCAATCATTTCTGGACATTTTTCAATGGCAAAAATCAATGAATATTGTAAATGCACAAACAGTAATTTCTCCGCATTGCAAGGTGCAATTCTGAAATTTTTTGCTTTTTCCTGCTCCTCTTAGCATGATAAAGAAGATTCAAAGAGAGTGAGATGCCAGCTCCTTTCATTCAGTCAGTAGCTTCAATCATTTCTGGACGTTTTTCAATGGCAAAAATCAATGAATATTGTAAATGCACAAACAGTAATTTCTCCGCATTGCAAGGTGCAATTCTGAAATTTTTTGCTTTTTCCTGCTCCTCTTAGCATGATAAAGAAGATTCAAAGAGAGTGAGATGCCAGCTCCTTTCATTCAGTCAGTAGCTTCAATCATTTCTGGACGTTTTTCAATGGCAAAAATCAATGAATATTGTAAATGCACAAACAGTAATTTCTCCGCATTGCAAGGTGCAATTCTGAAATTTTTTGCTTTTTCCTGCTCCTCTTAGCATGATAAAGAAGATTCAAAGAGAGTGAGATGCCAGATCCTTTCCTTCAGTCTGTAGCTTCAATCATTTCTGGTATATGAATAACATGATGTTTTTCAATGGCAAAAATCAATGAATTTTGTAAATGCACAAACAGTAATTTCTCCGCATTGCAAGGCGCAATTCTGAAATTTTTTGCTTTTTCCTGCTCCTCTTAGCATGATAAAGAAGATTCAAAGAGAGTGAGATGCCAGCTCCTTTCATTCAGTCAGTAGCTTCAATCATTTCTGGACATTTTTCAATGGCAAAAATCAATGAATATTGTAAATGCACAAACAGTAATTTCTCCGCATTGCAAGGTGCAATTCTGAAATTTTTTGCTTTTTCCTGCTCCTCTTAGCATGATAAAGAAGATTCAAAGAGAGTGAGATGCCAGCTCCTTTCATTCAGTCAGTAGCTTCAATCATTTCTGGACGTTTTTCAATGGCAAAAATCAATGAATATTTTAAATGCACAAACAGTAATTTCTCCGCATTGCAAGGTGCAATTCTGAAATTTTTTGCTTTTTCCTGCTCCTCTTAGCATGATAAAGAAGATTCAAAGAGAGTGAGATGCCAGCTCCTTTCATTCAGTCAGTAGCTTCAATCATTTCTGGACGTTTTTCAATGGCAAAAATCAATGAATATTGTAAATGCACAAACAGTAATTTCTCCGCATTGCAATGTGCAATTCTGAAATTTTTTGCTTTTTCCTGCTCCTCTTAGCATGATAAAGAAGATTCAAAGAGAGTGAGATGCCAGCTCCTTTCATTCAGTCAGTAGCTTCAATCATTTCTGGACATTTTTCAATGGCAAAAATCAATGAATATTGTAAATGCACAAACAGTAATTTCTCCGCATTGCAAGGTGCAATTCTGAAATTTTTTGCTTTTTCCTTCTCCTCTTAGCATGATAAAGAAGATTCAAAGAGAGTGAGATGCCAGCTACTTTCATTCAGTCAGTAGCTTCAATCATTTCTGGACGTTTTTCAATGACAAAAATCAATGAATATTGTAAATGCACAAACAGTAATTTCTCTGCATTGCAAGGTGCAATTCTGAAATTTTTTGCTTTTTCCTGCTCCTCTTAGCATGATAAAGAAGATTCAAAGAGAGTGAGATGCCAGATCCTTTCCTTCAGTCAGTAGCTTCAATCATTTCTGGTATATGAATAACATGATGTTTTTCAATGGCAAAAATCAATGAATTTTGTAAATGCACAAACAGTAATTTCTCTGCATTGCAAGGCGCAATTCTGAAATTTTTTGCTTTTTCCTGCTCCTCTTAGCATGATAAAGAAGATTCAAAGAGAGTGAGATGCCAGCTCCTTTCATTCAGTCAGTAGCTTCAATCATTTCTGGACATTTTTCAATGGCAAAAATCAATGAATATTGTAAATGCACAAACAGTAATTTCTCCGCATTGCAAGGTGCAATTCTGAAATTTTTTGCTTTTTCCTGCTCCTCTTAGCATGATAAAGAAGATTCAAAGAGAGTGAGATGCCAGCTCCTTTCATTCAGTCAGTAGCTTCAATCATTTCTGGACGTTTTTCAATGGCAAAAATCAATGAATATTGTAAATGCACAAACAGTAATTTCTCCGCATTGCAAGGTGCAATTCTGAAATTTTTTGCTTTTTCCTGCTCCTCTTAGCATGATAAAGAAGATTCAAAGAGAGTGAGATGCCAGCTCCTTTCATTCAGTCAGTAGCTTCAATCATTTCTGGACGTTTTTCAATGGCAAAAATCAATGAATATTGTAAATGCACAAACAGTAATTTCTCCGCATTGCAAGGTGCAATTCTGAAATTTTTTGCTTTTTCCTGCTCCTCTTAGCATGATAAAGAAGATTCAAAGAGAGTGAGATGCCAGATCCTTTCCTTCAGTCAGTAGCTTCAATCATTTCTGGTATATGAATAACATGATGTTTTTCAATGGCAAAAATCAATGAATTTTGTAAATGCACAAACAGTAATTTCTCCGCATTGCAAGGCGCAATTCTGAAATTTTTTGCTTTTTCCTGCTCCTCTTAGCATGATAAAGAAGATTCAAAGAGAGTGAGATGCCAGCTCCTTTCATTCAGTCAGTAGCTTCAATCATTTCTGGACATTTTTCAATGGCAAAAATCAATGAATATTGTAAATGCACAAACAGTAATTTCTCCGCATTGCAAGGTGCAATTCTGAAATTTTTTGCTTTTTCCTGCTCCTCTTAGCATGATAAAGAAGATTCAAAGAGAGTGAGATGCCAGCTCCTTTCATTCAGTCAGTAGCTTCAATCATTTCTGGACGTTTTTCAATGGCAAAAATCAATGAATATTGTAAATGCACAAACAGTAATTTCTCCGCATTGCAAGGTGCAATTCTGAAATTTTTTGCTTTTTCCTGCTCCTCTTAGCATGTTAAAGAAGATTCAAAGAGAGTGAGATGCCAGCTCCTTTCATTCAGTCAGTACCTTCAATTATTTCTGGACCTTTTTCAATGGCAAAAATCAATGAATATTGTAAATGCACAAACAGTAATTTCTCCGCATTGCAAGGTGCAATTCTGAAATTTTTTGCTTTTTCCTGCTCCTCTTAGCATGATAAAGAAGATTCAAAGAGAGTGAGATGCCAGCTCCTTTCATTCAGTCAGTAGCTTCAATCATTTCTGGACGTTTTTCAATGGCAAAAATCAATGAATATTGTAAATGCACAAACTGTAATTTCTCCGCATTGCAAGGTGCAATTCTGAAATTTTTTGCTTTTTCCTGCTCCTCTTAGCATGATAAAGAAGATTCAAAGAGAGTGAGATGCCAGCTCCTTTCATTCAGTCAGTAGCTTCAATCATTTCTGGTATATGAATAACATGATGTTTTTCAATAGCAAAAATCAATGAATATTGTAAATGCACAAACAGTAATTTCTCCGCATTGCAAGGTGCAATTCTGAAATTTTTTGCTTTTTCCTGCTCCTCTTAGCATGATAAAGAAGATTCAAAGAGAGTGAGATGCCAGCTCCTTTCATTCAGTCAGTAGCTTCAATCATTTCTGGACGTTTTTCAATGGCAAAAATCAATGAATATTGTAAATGCACAAACAGTAATTTCTCCGCATTGCAAGGTGCAATTCTGAAATTTTTTACTTTTTCCTGCTCCTCTTAGCATGATAAAGAAGATTCAAAGAGAATGAGATGCCAGCTCCTTTCATTCAGTCAGTAGCTTCAATCATTTCTGGTATATGAATAACATGATGTTTTTCAATCGCAAAAATCAATGAATATTGTAAATGCACAAACAGTAATTTCTCCGCATTGCAAGGTGCAATTCTGAAATTTTTTGCTTTTTCCTGCTCCTCTTAGCATGATAAAGAAGATTCAAAGAGAGTGAGATGCCAGCTCCTTTCATTCAGTCAGTAGCTTCAATCATTTCTGGACGTTTTTCAATGGCAAAAATCAATGAATATTGTAAATGCACAAACAGTAATTTCTCCGCATTGCAAGGTGCAATTCTGAAATTTTTTGCTTTTTCCTGCTCCTCTTAGCATGATAAAGAAGATTCAAAGAGAGTGAGATGCCAGATCCTTTCCTTCAGTCAGTAGCTTCAATCATTTCTGGTATATGAATAACATGATGTTTTTCAATGGCAAAAATCAATGAATTTTGTAAATGCACAAACAGTAATTTCTCCGCATTGCAAGGCGCAATTCTGAAATTTTTTGCTTTTTCCTGCTCCTCTTAGCATGATAAAGAAGATTCAAAGAGAGTGAGATGCCAGCTCCTTTCATTCAGTCAGTAGCTTCAATCATTTCTGGACATTTTTCAATGGCAAAAATCAATGAATATTGTAAATGCACAAACAGTAATTTCTCCGCATTGCAAGGTGCAATTCTGAAATTTTTTGCTTTTTCCTGCTCCTCTTAGCATGATAAAGAAGATTCAAAGAGAGTGAGATGCCAGCTCCTTTCATTCAGTCAGTAGCTTCAATCATTTCTGGACGTTTTTCAATGGCAAAAATCAATGAATATTGTAAATGCACAAACAGTAATTTCTCCGCATTGCAAGGTGCAATTCTGAAATTTTTTGCTTTTTCCTGCTCCTCTTAGCATGATAAAGAAGATTCAAAGAGAGTGAGATGCCAGCTCCTTTCATTCAGTCAGTAGCTTCAATCATTTCTGGACGTTTTTCAATGGCAAAAATCAATGAATATTGTAAATGCACAAACAGTAATTTCTCCGCATTGCAAGGTGCAATTCTGAAATTTTTTGCTTTTTCCTGCTCCTCTTAGCATGATAAAGAAGATTCAAAGAGAGTGAGATGCCAGATCCTTTCCTTCAGTCAGTAGCTTCAATCATTTCTGGTATATGAATAACATGATGTTTTTCAATGGCAAAAATCAATGAATTTTGTAAATGCACAAACAGTAATTTCTCCGCATTGCAAGGCGCAATTCTGAAATTTTTTGCTTTTTCCTGCTCCTCTTAGCATGATAAAGAAGATTCAAAGAGAGTGAGATGCCAGCTCCTTTCATTCAGTCAGTAGCTTCAATCATTTCTGGACATTTTTCAATGGCAAAAATCAATGAATATTGTAAATGCACAAACAGTAATTTCTCCGCATTGCAAGGTGCAATTCTGAAATTTTTTGCTTTTTCCTGCTCCTCTTAGCATGATAAAGAAGATTCAAAGAGAGTGAGATGCCAGCTCCTTTCATTCAGTCAGTAGCTTCAATCATTTCTGGACGTTTTTCAATGGCAAAAATCAATGAATATTGTAAATGCACAAACAGTAATTTCTCCGCATTGCAAGGTGCAATTCTGAAATTTTTTGCTTTTTCCTGCTCCTCTTAGCATGATAAAGAAGATTCAAAGAGAGTGAGATGCCAGCTCCTTTCATTCAGTCAGTAGCTTCAATCATTTCTGGACGTTTTTCAATGGCAAAAATCAATGAATATTGTAAATGCACAAACAGTAATTTCTCCGCATTGCAATGTGCAATTCTGAAATTTTTTGCTTTTTCCTGCTCCTCTTAGCATGATAAAGAAGATTCAAAGAGAGTGAGATGCCAGCTCCTTTCATTCAGTCAGTAGCTTCAATCATTTCTGGACATTTTTCAATGGCAAAAATCAATGAATATTGTAAATGCACAAACAGTAATTTCTCCGCATTGCAAGGTGCAATTCTGAAATTTTTTGCTTTTTCCTGCTCCTCTTAGCATGATAAAGAAGATTCAAAGAGAGTGAGATGCCAGCTACTTTCATTCAGTCAGTAGCTTCAATCATTTCTGGACGTTTTTCAATGACAAAAATCAATGAATATTGTAAATGCACAAACAGTAATTTCTCTGCATTGCAAGGTGCAATTCTGAAATTTTTTGCTTTTTCCTGCTCCTCTTAGCATGATAAAGAAGATTCAAAGAGAGTGAGATGCCAGATCCTTTCCTTCAGTCAGTAGCTTCAATCATTTCTGGTATATGAATAACATGATGTTTTTCAATGGCAAAAATCAATGAATTTTGTAAATGCACAAACAGTAATTTCTCTGCATTGCAAGGCGCAATTCTGAAATTTTTTGCTTTTTCCTGCTCCTCTTAGCATGATAAAGAAGATTCAAAGAGAGTGAGATGCCAGCTCCTTTCATTCAGTCAGTAGCTTCAATCATTTCTGGACATTTTTCAATGGCAAAAATCAATGAATATTGTAAATGCACAAACAGTAATTTCTCCGCATTGCAAGGTGCAATTCTGAAATTTTTTGCTTTTTCCTGCTCCTCTTAGCATGATAAAGAAGATTCAAAGAGAGTGAGATGCCAGCTCCTTTCATTCAGTCAGTAGCTTCAATCATTTCTGGACGTTTTTCAATGGCAAAAATCAATGAATATTGTAAATGCACAAACAGTAATTTCTCCGCATTGCAAGGTGCAATTCTGAAATTTTTTGCTTTTTCCTGCTCCTCTTAGCATGATAAAGAAGATTCAAAGAGAGTGAGATGCCAGCTCCTTTCATTCAGTCAGTAGCTTCAATCATTTCTGGACGTTTTTCAATGGCAAAAATCAATGAATATTGTAAATGCACAAACAGTAATTTCTCCGCATTGCAAGGTGCAATTCTGAAATTTTTTGCTTTTTCCTGCTCCTCTTAGCATGATAAAGAAGATTCAAAGAGAGTGAGATGCCAGATCCTTTCCTTCAGTCAGTAGCTTCAATCATTTCTGGTATATGAATAACATGATGTTTTTCAATGGCAAAAATCAATGAATTTTGTAAATGCACAAACAGTAGTTTCTCCGCATTGCAAGGCGCAATTCTGAAATTTTTTGCTTTTTCCTGCTCCTCTTAGCATGATAAAGAAGATTCAAAGAGAGTGAGATGCCAGCTCCTTTCATTCAGTCAGTAGCTTCAATCATTTCTGGACATTTTTCAATGGCAAAAATCAATGAATATTGTAAATGCACAAACAGTAATTTCTCCGCATTGCAAGGTGCAATTCTGAAATTTTTTGCTTTTTCCTGCTCCTCTTAGCATGATAAAGAAGATTCAAAGAGAGTGAGATGCCAGCTCCTTTCATTCAGTCAGTAGCTTCAATCATTTCTGGACGTTTTTCAATGGCAAAAATCAATGAATATTGTAAATGCACAAACAGTAATTTCTCCGCATTGCAAGGTGCAATTCTGAAATTTTTTGCTTTTTCCTGCTCCTCTTAGCATGTTAAAGAAGATTCAAAGAGAGTGAGTTGCCAGCTCCTTTCATTCAGTCAGTACCTTCAATTATTTCTGGACCTTTTTCAATGGCAAAAATCAATGAATATTGTAAATGCACAAACAGTAATTTCTCCGCATTGCAAGGTGCAATTCTGAAATTTTTTGCTTTTTCCTGCTCCTCTTAGCATGATAAAGAAGATTCAAAGAGAGTGAGATGCCAGCTCCTTTCATTCAGTCAGTAGCTTCAATCATTTCTGGACGTTTTTCAATGGCAAAAATCAATGAATATTGTAAATGCACAAACTGTAATTTCTCCGCATTGCAAGGTGCAATTCTGAAATTTTTTGCTTTTTCCTGCTCCTCTTAGCATGATAAAGAAGATTCAAAGAGAGTGAGATGCCAGCTCCTTTCATTCAGTCAGTAGCTTCAATCATTTCTGGACGTTTTTCAATGGCAAAAATCAATGAATATTGTAAATGCACAAACAGTAATTTCTCCGCATTGCAAGGTGCAATTCTGAAATTTTTTACTTTTTCCTGCTCCTCTTAGCATGATAAAGAAGATTCAAAGAGAATGAGATGCCAGCTCCTTTCATTCAGTCAGTAGCTTCAATCATTTCTGGTATATGAATAACATGATGTTTTTCAATCGCAAAAATCAATGAATATTGTAAATGCACAAACAGTAATTTCTCCGCATTGCAAGGTGCAATTCTGAAATTTTTTGCTTTTTCCTGCTCCTCTTAGCATGATAAAGAAGATTCAAAGAGAGTGAGATGCCAGCTCCTTTCATTCAGTCAGTAGCTTCAATCATTTCTGGACGTTTTTCAATGGCAAAAATCAATGAATATTGTAAATGCACAAACAGTAATTTCTCCGCATTGCAAGGTGCAATTCTGAAATTTTTTGCTTTTTCCTGCTCCTCTAAGCATGATAAAGAAGATTCAAAGAGAGTGAGATGCCATATCCTTTCCTTCAGTCAGTAGCTTCAATCATTTCTGGTATATGAATAACATGATGTTTTTCAATGGCAAAAATCAATGAATTTTGTAAATGCACAAACAGTAATTTCTCCGCATTGCAAGGCGCAATTCTGAAATTTTTTGCTTTTTCCTGCTCCTCTTAGCATGATAAAGAAGATTCAAAGAGAGTGAGATGCCAGCTCCTTTCATTCAGTCAGTAGCTTCAATCATTTCTGGACATTTTTCAATGGCAAAAATCAATGAATATTGTAAATGCACAAACAGTAATTTCTCCGCATTGCAAGGTGCAATTCTGAAATTTTTTGCTTTTTCCTGCTCCTCTTAGCATGATAAAGAAGATTCAAAGAGAGTGAGATGCCAGCTCCTTTCATTCAGTCAGTAGCTTCAATCATTTCTGGACGTTTTTCAATGGCAAAAATCAATGAATATTGTAAATGCACAAACAGTAATTTCTCCGCATTGCAAGGTGCAATTCTGAAATTTTTTGCTTTTTCCTGCTCCTCTTAGCATGATAAAGAAGATTCAAAGAGAGTGAGATGCCAGCTCCTTTCATTCAGTCAGTAGCTTCAATCATTTCTGGACGTTTTTCAATGGCAAAAATCAATGAATATTGTAAATGCACAAACAGTAATTTCTCCGCATTGCAATGTGCAATTCTGAAATTTTTTGCTTTTTCCTGCTCCTCTTAGCATGATAAAGAAGATTCAAAGAGAGTGAGATGCCAGCTCCTTTCATTCAGTCAGTAGCTTCAATCATTTCTGGACATTTTTCAATGGCAAAAATCAATGAATATTGTAAATGCACAAACAGTAATTTCTCCGCATTGCAAGGTGCAATTCTGAAATTTTTTGCTTTTTCCTGCTCCTCTTAGCATGATAAAGAAGATTCAAAGAGAGTGAGATGCCAGCTACTTTCATTCAGTCAGTAGCTTCAATCATTTCTGGACGTTTTTCAATGACAAAAATCAATGAATATTGTAAATGCACAAACAGTAATTTCTCTGCATTGCAAGGTGCAATTCTGAAATTTTTTGCTTTTTCCTGCTCCTCTTAGCATGATAAAGAAGATTCAAAGAGAGTGAGATGCCAGATCCTTTCCTTCAGTCAGTAGCTTCAATCATTTCTGGTATATGAATAACATGATGTTTTTCAATGGCAAAAATCAATGAATTTTGTAAATGCACAAACAGTAATTTCTCTGCATTGCAAGGCGCAATTCTGAAATTTTTTGCTTTTTCCTGCTCCTCTTAGCATGATAAAGAAGATTCAAAGAGAGTGAGATGCCAGCTCCTTTCATTCAGTCAGTAGCTTCAATCATTTCTGGACATTTTTCAATGGCAAAAATCAATGAATATTGTAAATGCACAAACAGTAATTTCTCCGCATTGCAAGGTGCAATTCTGAAATTTTTTGCTTTTTCCTGCTCCTCTTAGCATGATAAAGAAGATTCAAAGAGAGTGAGATGCCAGCTCCTTTCATTCAGTCAGTAGCTTCAATCATTTCTGGACGTTTTTCAATGGCAAAAATCAATGAATATTGTAAATGCACAAACAGTAATTTCTCCGCATTGCAAGGTGCAATTCTGAAATTTTTTGCTTTTTCCTGCTCCTCTTAGCATGATAAAGAAGATTCAAAGAGAGTGAGATGCCAGCTCCTTTCATTCAGTCAGTAGCTTCAATCATTTCTGGACGTTTTTCAATGGCAAAAATCAATGAATATTGTAAATGCACAAACAGTAATTTCTCCGCATTGCAAGGTGCAATTCTGAAATTTTTTGCTTTTTCCTGCTCCTCTTAGCATGATAAAGAAGATTCAAAGAGAGTGAGATGCCAGATCCTTTCCTTCAGTCAGTAGCTTCAATCATTTCTGGTATATGAATAACATGATGTTTTTCAATGGCAAAAATCAATGAATTTTGTAAATGCACAAACAGTAATTTCTCCGCATTGCAAGGCGCAATTCTGAAATTTTTTGCTTTTTCCTGCTCCTCTTAGCATGATAAAGAAGATTCAAAGAGAGTGAGATGCCAGCTCCTTTCATTCAGTCAGTAGCTTCAATCATTTCTGGACATTTTTCAATGGCAAAAATCAATGAATATTGTAAATGCACAAACAGTAATTTCTCCGCATTGCAAGGTGCAATTCTGAAATTTTTTGCTTTTTCCTGCTCCTCTTAGCATGATAAAGAAGATTCAAAGAGAGTGAGATGCCAGCTCCTTTCATTCAGTCAGTAGCTTCAATCATTTCTGGACGTTTTTCAATGGCAAAAATCAATGAATATTGTAAATGCACAAACAGTAATTTCTCCGCATTGCAAGGTGCAATTCTGAAATTTTTTGCTTTTTCCTGCTCCTCTTAGCATGTTAAAGAAGATTCAAAGAGAGTGAGTTGCCAGCTCCTTTCATTCAGTCAGTACCTTCAATTATTTCTGGACCTTTTTCAATGGCAAAAATCAATGAATATTGTAAATGCACAAACAGTAATTTCTCCGCATTGCAAGGTGCAATTCTGAAATTTTTTGCTTTTTCCTGCTCCTCTTAGCATGATAAAGAAGATTCAAAGAGAGTGAGATGCCAGCTCCTTTCATTCAGTCAGTAGCTTCAATCATTTCTGGACGTTTTTCAATGGCAAAAATCAATGAATATTGTAAATGCACAAACTGTAATTTCTCCGCATTGCAAGGTGCAATTCTGAAATTTTTTGCTTTTTCCTGCTCCTCTTAGCATGATAAAGAAGATTCAAAGAGAGTGAGATGCCAGCTCCTTTCATTCAGTCAGTAGCTTCAATCATTTCTGGACGTTTTTCAATGGCAAAAATCAATGAATATTGTAAATGCACAAACAGTAATTTCTCCGCATTGCAAGGTGCAATTCTGAAATTTTTTACTTTTTCCTGCTCCTCTTAGCATGATAAAGAAGATTCAAAGAGAATGAGATGCCAGCTCCTTTCATTCAGTCAGTAGCTTCAATCATTTCTGGTATATGAATAACATGATGTTTTTCAATCGCAAAAATCAATGAATATTGTAAATGCACAAACAGTAATTTCTCCGCATTGCAAGGTGCAATTCTGAAATTTTTTGCTTTTTCCTGCTCCTCTTAGCATGATAAAGAAGATTCAAAGAGAGTGAGATGCCAGCTCCTTTCATTCAGTCAGTAGCTTCAATCATTTCTGGACGTTTTTCAATGGCAAAAATCAATGAATATTGTAAATGCACAAACAGTAATTTCTCCGCATTGCAAGGTGCAATTCTGAAATTTTTTGCTTTTTCCTGCTCCTCTAAGCATGATAAAGAAGATTCAAAGAGAGTGAGATGCCATATCCTTTCCTTCAGTCAGTAGCTTCAATCATTTCTGGTATATGAATAACATGATGTTTTTCAATGGCAAAAATCAATGAATTTTGTAAATGCACAAACAGTAATTTCTCCGCATTGCAAGGCGCAATTCTGAAATTTTTTGCTTTTTCCTGCTCCTCTTAGCATGATAAAGAAGATTCAAAGAGAGTGAGATGCCAGCTCCTTTCATTCAGTCAGTAGCTTCAATCATTTCTGGACATTTTTCAATGGCAAAAATCAATGAATATTGTAAATGCACAAACAGTAATTTCTCCACATTGCAAGGTGCAATTCTGAAATTTTTTGCTTTTTCCTGCTCCTCTTAGCATGATAAAGAAGATTCAAAGAGAGTGAGATGCCAGCTCCTTTCATTCAGTCAGTAGCTTCAATCATTTCTGGACGTTTTTCAATGGCAAAAATCAATGAATATTGTAAATGCACAAACAGTAATTTCTCCGCATTGCAAGGTGCAATTCTGAAATTTTTTGCTTTTTCCTGCTCCTCTTAGCATGATAAAGAAGATTCAAAGAGAGTGAGATGCCAGCTCCTTTCATTCAGTCAGTACCTTCAATCATTTCTGGACGTTTTTCAATGGCAAAAATCAATGAATATTGTAAATGCACAAACAGTAATTTCTCCGCATTGCAAGGTGCAATTCTGAAATTTTTTGCTTTTTCCTGCTCCTCTTAGCATGATAAAGAAGATTCAAAGAGAGTGAGATGCCAGCTCCTTTCATTCAGTCAGTAGCTTCAATCATTTCTGGACGTTTTTCAATGGCAAAAATCAATGAATATTGTAAATGCACAAACTGCAATTTCTCCGCATTGCAAGGTGCAATTCTGAAATTTTTTGCTTTTTCCTGCTCCTCTTAGCATGATAAAGAAGATTCAAAGAGAGTGAGATGCCAGCTCCTTTCATTCAGTCAGTAGCTTCAATCATTTCTGGTATATGAATAACATGATGTTTTTCAATAGCAAAAATCAATGAATATTGTAAATGCACAAACAGTAATTTCTCCGCATTGCAAGGTGCAATTCTGAAATTTTTTGCTTTTTCCTGCTCCTCTTAGCATGATAAAGAAGATTCAAAGAGAGTGAGATGCCAGCTCCTTTCATTCAGTCAGTAGCTTCAATCATTTCTGGACGTTTTTCAATGGCAAAAATCAATGAATATTGTAAATGCACAAACAGTAATTTCTCCGCATTGCAAGGTGCAATTCTGAAATTTTTTGCTTTTTCCTGCTCCTCTTAGCATGATAAACAAGATTCAAAGAGAGTGAGATGCCAGCTCCTTTCATTCAGTCAGTAGCTTCAATCATTTCTGGACGTTTTTCAATGGCAAAAATCATTGAATATTGTAAATGCACAAACAGTAATTTCTCCGCATTGCAAGGTGCAATTCTGAAATTTTTTACTTTTTCCTGCTCCTCTTAGCATGATAAAGAAGATTCAAAGAGAGTGAGATGCCAGCTCCTTTCATTCAGTCAGTAGCTTCAATCATTTCTGGTATATGAATAACATGATGTTTTTCAATCGCAAAAATCAATGAATATTGTAAATGCACAAACAGTAATTTCTCCTCATTGCAAGGTGCAATTCTGAAATTTTTTGCTTTCTCCTGCTCCTCTTAGCATGATAAAGAAGATTCAAAGAGAGTGAGATGCCAGCTCCTTTCATTCAGTCAGTAGCTTCAATCATTTCTGGACGTTTTTCAATGGCAAAAATCAATGAATATTGTAAATGCACAAACAGTAATTTCTCCGCATTGCAAGGTGCAATTCTGAAATTTTTTGCTTTTTCCTGCTCCTCTTAGCATGATAAAGAAGATTCAAAGAGAGTGAGATGCCAGATCCTTTCCTTCAGTCAGTAGCTTCAATCATTTCTGGTATATGAATAACATGATGTTTTTCAATGGCAAAAATCAATGAATTTTGTAAATGCACAAACAGTAATTTCTCCGCATTGCAAGGCGCAATTCTGAAATTTTTTGCTTTTTCCTGCTCCTCTTAGCATGATAAAGAAGATTCAAAGAGAGTGAGATGCCAGCTCCTTTCATTCAGTCAGTAGCTTCAATCATTTCTGGACATTTTTCAATGGCAAAAATCAATGAATATTGTAAATGCACAAACAGTAATTTCTCCGCATTGCAAGGTGCAATTCTGAAATTTTTTGCTTTTTCCTGCTCCTCTTAGCATGATAAAGAAGATTCAAAGAGAGTGAGATGCCAGCTCCTTTCATTCAGTCAGTAGCTTCAATCATTTCTGGACGTTTTTCAATGGCAAAAATCAATGAATATTGTAAATGCACAAACAGTAATTTCTCCGCATTGCAAGGTGCAATTCTGAAATTTTTTGCTTTTTCCTGCTCCTCTTAGCATGATAAAGAAGATTCAAAGAGAGTGAGATGCCAGCTCCTTTCATTCAGTCAGTAGCTTCAATCATTTCTGGACGTTTTTCAATGGCAAAAATCAATGAATATTGTAAATGCACAAACAGTAATTTCTCCGCATTGCAAGGTGCAATTCTGAAATTTTTTGCTTTTTCCTGCTCCTCTTAGCATGATAAAGAAGATTCAAAGAGAGTGAGATGCCAGATCCTTTCCTTCAGTCAGTAGCTTCAATCATTTCTGGTATATGAATAACATGATGTTTTTCAATGGCAAAAATCAATGAATTTTGTAAATGCACAAACAGTAATTTCTCCGCATTGCAAGGCGCAATTCTGAAATTTTTTGCTTTTTCCTGCTCCTCTTAGCATGATAAAGAAGATTCAAAGAGAGTGAGATGCCAGCTCCTTTCATTCAGTCAGTAGCTTCAATCATTTCTGGACATTTTTCAATGGCAAAAATCAATGAATATTGTAAATGCACAAACAGTAATTTCTCCGCATTGCAAGGTGCAATTCTGAAATTTTTTGCTTTTTCCTGCTCCTCTTAGCATGATAAAGAAGATTCAAAGAGAGTGAGATGCCAGCTCCTTTCATTCAGTCAGTAGCTTCAATCATTTCTGGACGTTTTTCAATGGCAAAAATCAATGAATATTGTAAATGCACAAACAGTAATTTCTCCGCATTGCAAGGTGCAATTCTGAAATTTTTTGCTTTTTCCTGCTCCTCTTAGCATGATAAAGAAGATTCAAAGAGAGTGAGATGCCAGCTCCTTTCATTCAGTCAGTAGCTTCAATCATTTCTGGACGTTTTTCAATGGCAAAAATCAATGAATATTGTAAATGCACAAACAGTAATTTCTCCGCATTGCAATGTGCAATTCTGAAATTTTTTGCTTTTTCCTGCTCCTCTTAGCATGATAAAGAAGATTCAAAGAGAGTGAGATGCCAGCTCCTTTCATTCAGTCAGTAGCTTCAATCATTTCTGGACATTTTTCAATGGCAAAAATCAATGAATATTGTAAATGCACAAACAGTAATTTCTCCGCATTGCAAGGTGCAATTCTGAAATTTTTTGCTTTTTCCTGCTCCTCTTAGCATGATAAAGAAGATTCAAAGAGAGTGAGATGCCAGCTCCTTTCATTCAGTCAGTAGCTTCAATCATTTCTGGACGTTTTTCAATGGCAAAAATCAATGAATATTGTAAATGCACAAACTGTAATTTCTCCGCATTGCAAGGTGCAATTCTGAAATTTTTTGCTTTTTCCTGCTCCTCTTAGCATGATAAAGAAGATTCAAAGAGAGTGAGATGCCAGCTCCTTTCATTCAGTCAGTAGCTTCAATCATTTCTGGTATATGAATAACATGATGTTTTTCAATAGCAAAAATCAATGAATATTGTAAATGCACAAACAGTAATTTCTCCGCATTGCAAGGTGCAATTCTGAAATTTTTTGCTTTTTCCTGCTCCTCTTAGCATGATAAAGAAGATTCAAAGAGAGTGAGATGCCAGCTCCTTTCATTCAGTCAGTAGCTTCAATCATTTCTGGATGTTTTTCAATGGCAAAAATCAATGAATATTGTAAATGCACAAACAGTAATTTCTCCGCATTGCAAGGTGCAATTCTGAAATTTTTTACTTTTTCCTGCTCCTCTTAGCATGATAAAGAAGATTCAAAGAGAGTGAGATGCCAGCTCCTTTCATTCAGTCAGTAGCTTCAATCATTTCTGGTATATGAATAACATGATGTTTTTCAATCGCAAAAATCAATGAATATTGTAAATGCACAAACAGTAATTTCTCCGCATTGCAAGGTGCAATTCTGAAATTTTTTGCTTTTTCCTGCTCCTCTTAGCATGATAAAGAAGATTCAAAGAGAGTGAGATGCCAGCTCCTTTCATTCAGTCAGTAGCTTCAATCATTTCTGGACGTTTTTCAATGGCAAAAATCAATGAATATTGTAAATGCACAAACAGTAATTTCTCCGCATTGCAAGGTGCAATTCTGAAATTTTTTGCTTTTTCCTGCTCCTCTAAGCATGATAAAGAAGATTCAAAGAGAGTGAGATGCCAGATCCTTTCCTTCAGTCAGTAGCTTCAATCATTTCTGGTATATGAATAACATGATGTTTTTCAATGGCAAAAATCAATGAATTTTGTAAATGCACAAACAGTAATTTCTCCGCATTGCAAGGCGCAATTCTGAAATTTTTTGCTTTTTCCTGCTCCTCTTAGCATGATAAAGAAGATTCAAAGAGAGTGAGATGCCAGCTCCTTTCATTCAGTCAGTAGCTTCAATCATTTCTGGACATTTTTCAATGGCAAAAATCAATGAATATTGTAAATGCACAAACAGTAATTTCTCCGCATTGCAAGGTGCAATTCTGAAATTTTTTGCTTTTTCCTGCTCCTCTTAGCATGATAAAGAAGATTCAAAGAGAGTGAGATGCCAGCTCCTTTCATTCAGTCAGTAGCTTCAATCATTTCTGGACGTTTTTCAATGGCAAAAATCAATGAATATTGTAAATGCACAAACAGTAATTTCTCCGCATTGCAAGGTGCAATTCTGAAATTTTTTGCTTTTTCCTGCTCCTCTTAGCATGATAAAGAAGATTCAAAGAGAGTGAGATGCCAGCTCCTTTCATTCAGTCAGTACCTTCAATCATTTCTGGACGTTTTTCAATGGCAAAAATCAATGAATATTGTAAATGCACAAACAGTAATTTCTCCGCATTGCAAGGTGCAATTCTGAAATTTTTTGCTTTTTCCTGCTCCTCTTAGCATGATAAAGAAGATTCAAAGAGAGTGAGATGCCAGCTCCTTTCATTCAGTCAGTACCTTCAATCATTTCTGGACGTTTTTCAATGGCAAAAATCAATGAATATTGTAAATGCACAAACAGTAATTTCTCCGCATTGCAAGGTGCAATTCTGAAATTTTTTGCTTTTTCCTGCTCCTCTTAGCATGATAAAGAAGATTCAAAGAGAGTGAGATGCCAGCTCCTTTCATTCAGTCAGTAGCTTCAATCATTTCTGGACGTTTTTCAATGGCAAAAATCAATGAATATTGTAAATGCACAAACTGTAATTTCTCCGCATTGCAAGGTGCAATTCTGAAATTTTTTGCTTTTTCCTGCTCCTCTTAGCATGATAAAGAAGATTCAAAGAGAGTGAGATGCCAGCTCCTTTCATTCAGTCAGTAGCTTCAATCATTTCTGGTATATGAATAACATGATGTTTTTCAATCGCAAAAATCAATGAATATTGTAAATGCACAAACAGTAATTTCTCCGCATTGCAAGGTGCAATTCTGAAATTTTTTGCTTTTTCCTGCTCCTCTTAGCATGATAAAGAAGATTCAAAGAGAGTGAGATGCCAGCTCCTTTCCTTCAGTCAGTAGCTTCAATCATTTCTGGTATATGAATAACATGATATTTTTCAATGGCAAAAATCAATGAATTTTGTAAATGCACAAACAGTAATTTCTCCGCATTGCAAGGCGCAATTCTGAAATTTTTTGCTTTTTCCTGCTCCTCTTAGCCTGATAAAGAAGATTCAAAGAGAGTGAGATGCCAGCTCCTTTCATTCAGTCAGTAGCTTCAATCATTTCTGGACATTTTTCAATGGCAAAATCAATGAATATTGTAAATGCACAAACAGTAATTTCTCCGCATTGCAAGGTGCAATTCTGAAATTTTTTGCTTTTTCCTGCTCCTCTTAGCATGATAAAGAAGATTCAAAGAGAGTGAGATGCCAGCTCCTTTCATTCAGTCAGTAGCTACAATCATTTCTGGACGTTTTTCAATGGCAAAAATCAATGAATATTGTAAATGCACAAACAGTAATTTCTCCGCATTGCAAGGTGCAATTCTGAAATTTTTTGCTTTTTCCTGCTCCTCTTAGCATGATAAAGAAGATTCAAAGAGAGTGAGGTGCCAGCTCCTTTCATTCAGTCAGGAGCTTCAAACATTTCTGGTATATGAATAACATGTTTTTCAATGGCAAAAATCAATGAATATTGTAAATGCACAAACAGTAATTTCTCCGCATTGCAAGGTGCAATTCTGAAATTTTTTGCTTTTTCCTGCTCCTCTTAGCATGATAAAGAAGATTCAAAGAGAGTGAGATGCCAGCTCCTTTCATTCAGTCAGTAGCTTCAATCATTTCTGGACGTTTTTCAATGGCAAAAATCAATGAATATTGTAAATGCACAAACTGTAATTTCTCCGCATTGCAAGGTGCAATTCTGAAATTTTTTGCTTTTTCCTGCTCCTCTTAGCATGATAAAGAAGATTCAAAGAGAGTGAGATGCCAGCTCCTTTCATTCAGTCAGTAGCTTCAATCATTTCTGGACGTTTTTCAATGGCAAAAATCAACGAATATTGTAAATGCACAAACAGTAATTTCTCCGCATTGCAAGGTGCAATTCTGAAATTTTTTGCTTTTTCCTGCTCCTCTTAGCATGATAAAGAAGATTCAAAGAGAGCAAGATGCCAGCTCCTTTCATTCAGTCAGTAGCTTCAATCATTTCTGGACGTTTTTCAACGGCAAAAATCAATGAATATTGTAAATGCACAAACTGTAATTTCTCCGCATTGCAAGGTGCAATTCTGAAATTTTTTGCTTTTTCCTGCTCCTCTTAGCATGATAAAGAAGATTCAAAGAGAGTGAGATGCCAGCTCCTTTCATTCAGTCAGTAGCTTCAATCATTTCTGGACGTTTTTCAATGGCAAAAATCAATGAATATTGTAAATGCACAAACAGTAAATTCTCCGCATTGCAAGGTGCAATTCTGAAATTTTTTGCTTTTTCCTGCTCCTCTTAGCATGATAAAGAAGATTCAAAGAGAGTGAGATGCCAGCTCCTTTCCTTCAGTCAGTAGCTTCAATCATTTCTGGTATATGAATAACATGATGTTTTTCAATGGCAAAAATCAATGAATTTTGTAAATGCACAAACAGTAATTTCTCCGCATTGCAAGGCGCAATTCTGAAATTTTTTGCTTTTTCCTGCTCCTCTTAGCATGATAAAGAAGATTCAAAGAGAGTGAGATGCCAGCTCCTTTCATTCAGTCAGTACCTTCAATCATTTCTGGACGTTTTTCAATGGCAAAAATCAATGAATATTGTAAATGCACAAACAGTAATTTCTCCGCATTGCAAGGTGCAATTCTGAAATTTTTTGCTTTTTCCTGCTCCTCTTAGCATGATAAAGAAGATTCAAAGAGAGTGAGATGCCAGCTCCTTTCATTCAGTCAGTAGCTTCAATCATTTCTGGACGTTTTTCAATGGCAAAAATCAATGAATATTGTAAATGCACAAACTGTAATTTCTCCGCATTGCAAGGTGCAATTCTGAAATTTTTTGCTTTTTCCTGCTCCTCTTAGCATGATAAAGAAGATTCAAAGAGAGTGAGATGCCAGCTCCTTTCATTCAGTCAGTAGCTTCAATCATTTCTGGTATATGAATAACATGATGTTTTTCAATCGCAAAAATCAATGAATATTGTAAATGCACAAACAGTAATTTCTCCGCATTGCAAGGTGCAATTCTGAAATTTTTTGCTTTTTCCTGCTCCTCTTAGCATGATAAAGAAGATTCAAAGAGAGTGAGATGCCAGCTCCTTTCCTTCAGTCAGTAGCTTCAATCATTTCTGGTATATGAATAACATGATGTTTTTCAATGGCAAAAATCAATGAATTTTGTAAATGCACAAACAGTAATTTCTCCGCATTGCAAGGCGCAATTCTGAAATTTTTTGCTTTTTCCTGCTCCTCTTAGCCTGATAAAGAAGATTCAAAGAGAGTGAGATGCCAGCTCCTTTCATTCAGTCAGTAGCTTCAATCATTTCTGGACATTTTTCAATGGCAAAAGTCAATGAATATTGTAAATGCACAAACAGTAATTTCTCCGCATTGCAAGGTGCAATTCTGAAATTTTTTGCTTTTTCCTGCTCCTCTTAGCATGATAAAGAAGATTCAAAGAGAGTGAGATGCCAGCTCCTTTCATTCAGTCAGTAGCTACAATCATTTCTGGACGTTTTTCAATGGCAAAAATCAATGAATATTGTAAATGCACAAACAGTAATTTCTCCGCATTGCAAGGTGCAATTCTGAAATTTTTTGCTTTTTCCTGCTCCTCTTAGCATGATAAAGAAGATTCAAAGAGAGTGAGGTGCCAGCTCCTTTCATTCAGTCAGGAGCTTCAAACATTTCTGGTATATGAATAACATGTTTTTCAATGGCAAAAATCAATGAATATTGTAAATGCACAAACAGTAATTTCTCCGCATTGCAAGGTGCAATTCTGAAATTTTTTGCTTTTTCCTGCTCCTCTTAGCATGATAAAGAAGATTCAAAGAGAGTGAGATGCCAGCTCCTTTCATTCAGTCAGTAGCTTCAATCATTTCTGGACGTTTTTCAATGGCAAAAATCAATGAATATTGTAAATGCACAAACTGTAATTTCTCCGCATTGCAAGGTGCAATTCTGAAATTTTTTGCTTTTTCCTGCTCCTTTTAGCATGATAAAGAAGATTCAAAGAGAGTGAGATGCCAGCTCCTTTCATTCAGTCAGTAGCTTCAATCATTTCTGGACGTTTTTCAATGGCAAAAATCAACGAATATTGTAAATGCACAAACAGTAATTTCTCCGCATTGCAAGGTGCAATTCTGAAATTTTTTGCTTTTTCCTGCTCCTCTTAGCATGATAAAGAAGATTCAAAGAGAGTGAGATGCCAGCTCCTTTCCTTCAGTCAGTAGCTTCAATCATTTCTGGTATATGAATAACATGATGTTTTTCAATGGCAAAAATCAATGAATTTTGTAAATGCACAAACAGTAATTTCTCCGCATTGCAAGGCGCAATTCTGAAATTTTTTGCTTTTTCCTGCTCCTCTTAGCATGATAAAGAAGATTCAAAGAGAGCGAGATGCCAGCTCCTTTCATTCAGTCAGTAGCTTCAATCATTTCTGGACGTTTTTCAAAGGCAAAAATCAATGAATATTGTAAATGCACAAACTGTAATTTCTCCGCATTGCAAGGTGCAATTCTGAAATTTTTTGCTTTTTCCTGCTCCTCTTAGCATGATAAAGAAGATTCAAAGAGAGTGAGATGCCAGCTCCTTTCATTCAGTCAGTAGCTTCAATCATTTCTGGACGTTTTTAAATGGCAAAAATCAATGAATATTGTAAATGCACAAACAGTAAATTCTCCGCATTGCAAGGTGCAATTCTGAAATTTTTTGCTTTTTCCTGCTCCTTTTAGCATGATAAAGAAGATTCAAAGAGAGTGAGATGCCAGCTCCTTTCCTTCAGTCAGTAGCTTCAATCATTTCTGGTATATGAATAACATGATGTTTTTCAATGGCAAAAATCAATGAATTTTGTAAATGCACAAACAGTAATTTCTCCGCATTGCAAGGCGCAATTCTGAAATTTTTTGCTTTTTCCTGCTCCTCTTAGCATGATAAAGAAGATTCAAAGAGAGTGAGATGCCAGCTCCTTTCATTCAGTCAGTAGCTTCAATCATTTCTGGACATTTTTCAATGGCAAAAATCAATGAATATTGTAAATGCACAAACAGTAATTTCTCCGCATTGCAAGGTGCAATTCTGAAATTTTTTGCTTTTTCCTGCTCCTCTTAGCATGATAAAGAAGATTCAAAGAGAGTGAGATGCCAGCTCCTTTCATTCAGTCAGTAGCTTCAATCATTTCTGGACGTTTTTCAATGGCAAAAATCAATGAATATTGTAAATGCACAAACAGTAATTTCTCCGCATTGCAAGGTGCAATTCTGAAATTTTTTGCTTTTTCCTGCTCCTCTTAGCATGATAAAGAAGATTCAAAGAGAGTGAGGTGCCAGCTCCTTTCATTCAGTCAGGAGCTTCAAACATTTCTGGTATATGAATAACATGTTTTTCAATGGCAAAAATCAATGAATATTGTAAATGCACAAACAGTAAATTCTCCGCATTGCAAGGTGCAATTCTGAAATTTTTTGCTTTTTCCTGCTCCTCTTAGCATGATAAAGAAGATTCAAAGAGAGTGAGATGCCAGCTCCTTTCATTCAGTCAGTAGCTTCAATCATTTCTGGACGTTTTTCAATGGCAAAAATCAATGAATATTGTAAATGCACAAACTGTAATTTCTCCGCATTGCAAGGTGCAATTCTGAAATTTTTTGCTTTTTCCTGCTCCTCTTAGCATGATAAAGAAGATTCAAAGAGAGTGAGATGCCAGCTCCTTTCATTCAGTCAGTAGCTTCAATCATTTCTGGACGTTTTTCAATGGCAAAAATCAACGAATATTGTAAATGCACAAACAGTAATTTCTCCGCATTGCAAGGTGCAATTCTGAAATTTTTTGCTTTTTCCTGCTCCTCTTAGCATGATAAAGAAGATTCAAAGAGAGTGAGATGGCAGCTCCTTTCATTCAGTCAGTAGCTTCAATCATTTCTGGACGTTTTTCAATGGCAAAAATCAATGAATATTGTAAATGCACAAACTGTAATTTCTCCGCATTGCAAGGTGCAATTCTGAAATTTTTTGCTTTTTCCTACTCCACTTAGCATGATAAAGAAGATTCAAAGAGAGTGAGATGCCAGCTCCTTTCATTCAGTCAGTAGCTTCAATCATTTCTGGACGTTTTTCAATGGCAAAAATCAATGAATATTGTAAATGCACAAACAGTAATTTCTCCGCATTGCAAGTTGCAATTCTGAAATTTTTTGCTTTTTCCTGCTCCTCTTAGCATGATAAAGAAGATTCAAAGAGAGTGAGATGCCAGCTCCTTTCATTCAGTCAGTACCTTCAATCATTTCTGGACGTTTTTCAATGGCAAAAATCAATGAATATTGTAAATGCACAAACAGTAATTTCTCCGCATTGCAAGGTGCAATTCTGAAATTTTTTGCTTTTTCCTGCTCCTCTTAGCATGATAAAGAAGATTCAAAGAGAGTGAGATGCCAGCTCCTTTCATTCAGTCAGTAGCTTCAAACATTTCTGGTATATGAATAACATGATGTTTTTCAATGGCAAAAATCAATGAATATTGTAAATGCACAAACAGTAATTTCTCCGCATTGCAAAGTGCAAGTCTGAAATTTTTTGCTTTTTTCTGCTCCTCTTAGCATGATAAAGAAGATTCAAAGAGAGTGAGATGCCAGCTCCTTTCATTCAGTCAGTAGCTTCAAACATTTCTGGTATATGAATAACATGATGTTTTTCAATGGCAAAAATCAATGAATATTGTAAATGCACAAACAGTAATTTCTCCGCATTGCAAGGTGCAAGTCTGAAATTTTTTGCTTTTTCCTGCTCCTCTTAGCATGATAAAGAACATTCAAAGAGAGTGAGATGCCAGCTACTTTCATTCAGTCAGTAGCTTCAATCATTTCTGGACGTTTTTCAATGGTAAAAATCAATGAATATTGTAAATGCACAAACAGTAATTTCTCCACATTGCAAGGTGCAATTCTGAAATTTTTTGCTTTTTCATGCTCCTCTTAGCATGATAAAGAAGATTCAAAGAGATTGAGATGCCAGCTCCTTTCATTCAGTCAGTAGCTTCAAACATTTCTGGTATATGAATAACATTATGTTTTTCAATGGCAAAAATCAATGAATATTGTAAATGCACAAACAGTAATTTCTCCGCATTGCAAGGTGCAATTCTGAAATTTTTTGCTTTTTCCTGCTCCTCTTAGCATGATAAAGAAGATTCAAAGAGAGTGAGATGCCAGCTCCTTTCATTCAGTCAGTAGCTTCAAACATTTCTGGTATATGAATAACATGATGTTTTTCAATGGCAAAAATCAATGAATATTGTAAATGCACAAACAGTAATTTCTCCGCATTGCAAGGTGCAATTCTGAAATTTTTTGCTTTTTCCTGCTCCTCTTAGCATGATAAAGAAGATTCAAAGAGAGTGAGATGCCAGCTCCTTTCATTCAGTCAGTAGCTTCAATCATTTCTGGACGTTTTTCAATGGCAAAAATCAACGAATATTGTAAATGCACAAACAGTAATTTCTCCGCATTGCAAGGTGCAATTCTGAAATTTTTTGCTTTTTCCTGCTCCTCTTAGCATGATAAAGAAGATTCAAAGAGAGTGAGATGCCAGCTCCTTTCATTCAGTCAGTAGCTTCAATCATTTCTGGACGTTTTTCAATGGCAAAAATCAATGAATATTGTAAATGCACAAACTGTAATTTCTCCGCATTGCAAGGTGCAATTCTGAAATTTTTTGCTTTTTCCTGCTCCTCTTAGCATGATAAAGAAGATTCAAAGAGAGTGAGATGCCAGCTCCTTTCATTCAGTCAGTAGCTTCAATCATTTCTGGACGTTTTTCAATGGCAAAAATCAATGAATATTGTAAATGCACAAACAGTAAATTCTCCGCATTGCAAGGTGCAATTCTGAAATTTTTTGCTTTTTCCTGCTCCTCTTAGCATGATAAAGAAGATTCAAAGAGAGTGAGATGCCAGCTCCTTTCCTTCAGTCAGTAGCTTCAATCATTTCTGGTATATGAATAACATGATGTTTTTCAATGGCAAAAATCAATGAATTTTGTAAATGCACAAACAGTAATTTCTCCGCATTGCAAGGCGCAATTCTGAAATTTTTTGCTTTTTCCTGCTCCTCTTAGCATGATAAAGAAGATTCAAAGAGAGTGAGATGCCAGCTCCTTTCATTCAGTCAGTAGCTTCAATCATTTCTGGACATTTTTCAATGGCAAAAATCAATGAATATTGTAAATGCACAAACAGTAATTTCTCCGCATTGCAAGGTGCAATTCTGAAATTTTTTGCTTTTTCCTGCTCCTCTTAGCATGATAAAGAAGATTCAAAGAGAGTGAGATGCCAGCTCCTTTCATTCAGTCAGTAGCTTCAATCATTTCTGGACGTTTTTCAATGGCAAAAATCAATGAATATTGTAAATGCACAAACAGTAATTTCTCCGCATTGCAAGGTGCAATTCTGAAATTTTTTGCTTTTTCCTGCTCCTCTTAGCATGATAAATAAGATTCAAAGAGAGTGAGGTGCCAGCTCCTTTCATTCAGTCAGGAGCTTCAAACATTTCTGGTATATGAATAACATGTTTTTCAATGGCAAAAATCAATGAATATTGTAAATGCACAAACAGTAAATTCTCCGCATTGCAAGGTGCAATTCTGAAATTTTTTGCTTTTTCCTGCTCCTCTTAGCATGATAAAGAAGATTCAAAGAGAGTGAGATGCCAGCTCCTTTCATTCAGTCAGTAGCTTCAATCATTTCTGGACGTTTTTCAATGGCAAAAATCAATGAATATTGTAAATGCACAAACTGTAATTTCTCCGCATTGCAAGGTGCAATTCTGAAATTTTTCCTTTTTCCTGCTCCTCTTAGCATGATAAAGAAGATTCAAAGAGAGTGAGATGCCAGCTCCTTTCATTCAGTCAGTAGCTTCAATCATTTCTGGACGTTTTTCAATGGCAAAAATCAATGAATATTGTAAATGCACAAACTGTAATTTCTCCGCATTGCAAGGTGCAATTCTGAAATTTTTCCTTTTTCCTGCTCCTCTTAGCATGATAAAGAAGATTCAAAGAGAGTGAGATGCCAGCTCCTTTCATTCAGTCAGTAGCTTCAATCATTTCTGGACGTTTTTCAATGGCAAAAATCAACGAATATTGTAAATGCACAAACAGTAATTTCTCCGCATTGCAAGGTGCAATTCTGAAATTTTTTGCTTTTTCCTGCTCCTCTTAGCATGATAAAGAAGATTCAAAGAGAGTGAGATGCCAGCTCCTTTCATTCAGTCAGTAGCTTCAATCATTTCTGGACGTTTTTCAATGGCAAAAATCAATGAATATTGTAAATGCACAAACTGTAATTTCTCCGCATTGCAAGGTGCAATTCTGAAATTTTTTGCTTTTTCCTGCTCCACTTAGCATGATAAAGAAGATTCAAAGAGAGTGAGATGCCAGCTCCTTTCATTCAGTCAGTAGCTTCAATCATTTCTGGACGTTTTTCAATGGCAAAAATCAATGAATATTGTAAATGCACAAACAGTAATTTCTCCGCATTGCAAGGTGCAATTCTGAAATTTTTTGCTTTTTCCTGCTCCTCTTAGCATGATAAAGAAGATTCAAAGAGAGTGAGATGCCAGCTCCTTTCATTCAGTCAGTAGCTTCAATCATTTCTGGACGTTTTTCAATGGCAAAAATCAATGAATATTGTAAATGCACAAACTGTAATTTCTCCGCATTGCAAGGTGCAATTCTGAAATTTTTTGCTTTTTCCTGCTCCTCTTAGCATGATAAAGAAGATTCAAAGAGAGTGAGATGCCAGCTCCTTTCATTCAGTCAGTAGCTTCAATCATTTCTGGACGTTTTTCAATGGCAAAAATCAATGAATATTGTAAATGCACAAACAGTAAATTCTCCGCATTGCAAGGTGCAATTCTGAAATTTTTTGCTTTTTCCTGCTCCTCTTAGCATGATAAAGAAGATTCAAAGAGAGTGAGATGCCAGCTCCTTTCCTTCAGTCAGTAGCTTCAATCATTTCTGGTATATGAATAACATGATGTTTTTCAATGGCAAAAATCAATGAATTTTGTAAATGCACAAACAGTAATTTCTCCGCATTGCAAGGCGCAATTCTGAAATTTTTTGCTTTTTCCTGCTCCTCTTAGCATGATAAAGAAGATTCAAAGAGAGTGAGATGCCAGCTCCTTTCATTCAGTCAGTAGCTTCAATCATTTCTGGACATTTTTCAATGGCAAAAATCAATGAATATTGTAAATGCACAAACAGTAATTTCTCCGCATTGCAAGGTGCAATTCTGAAATTTTTTGCTTTTTCCTGCTCCTCTTAGCATGATAAAGAAGATTCAAAGAGAGTGAGATGCCAGCTCCTTTCATTCAGTCAGTAGCTTCAATCATTTCTGGACGTTTTTCAATGGCAAAAATCAATGAATATTGTAAATGCACAAACAGTAATTTCTCCGCATTGCAAGGTGCAATTCTGAAATTTTTTGCTTTTTCCTGCTCCTCTTAGCATGATAAATAAGATTCAAAGAGAGTGAGGTGCCAGCTCCTTTCATTCAGTCAGGAGCTTCAAACATTTCTGGTATATGAATAACATGTTTTTCAATGGCAAAAATCAATGAATATTGTAAATGCACAAACAGTAAATTCTCCGCATTGCAAGGTGCAATTCTGAAATTTTTTGCTTTTTCCTGCTCCTCTTAGCATGATAAAGAAGATTCAAAGAGAGTGAGATGCCAGCTCCTTTCATTCAGTCAGTAGCTTCAATCATTTCTGGACGTTTTTCAATGGCAAAAATCAATGAATATTGTAAATGCACAAACTGTAATTTCTCCGCATTGCAAGGTGCAATTCTGAAATTTTTCCTTTTTCCTGCTCCTCTTAGCATGATAAAGAAGATTCAAAGAGAGTGAGATGCCAGCTCCTTTCATTCAGTCAGTAGCTTCAATCATTTCTGGACGTTTTTCAATGGCAAAAATCAACGAATATTGTAAATGCACAAACAGTAATTTCTCCGCATTGCAAGGTGCAATTCTGAAATTTTTTGCTTTTTCCTGCTCCTCTTAGCATGATAAAGAAGATTCAAAGAGAGTGAGATGCCAGCTCCTTTCATTCAGTCAGTAGCTTCAATCATTTCTGGACGTTTTTCAATGGCAAAAATCAATGAATATTGTAAATGCACAAACTGTAATTTCTCCGCATTGCAAGGTGCAATTCTGAAATTTTTTGCTTTTTCCTGCTCCACTTAGCATGATAAAGAAGATTCAAAGAGAGTGAGATGCCAGCTCCTTTCATTCAGTCAGTAGCTTCAATCATTTCTGGACGTTTTTCAATGGCAAAAATCAATGAATATTGTAAATGCACAAACAGTAATTTCTCCGCATTGCAAGTTGCAATTCTGAAACTTTTTGCTTTTTCCTGCTCCTCTTAGCATGATAAAGAAGATTCAAAGAGAGTGAGATGCCAGCTCCTTTCATTCAGTCAGTACCTTCAATCATTTCTGGACGTTTTTCAATGGCAAAAATCAATGAATATTGTAAATGCACAAACAGTAATTTCTCCGCATTGCAAGGTGCAATTCTGAAATTTTTTGCTTTTTCCTGCTCCTCTTAGCATGATAAAGAAGATTCAAAGAGAGTGAGATGCCAGCTCCTTTCATTCAGTCAGTAGCTTCAAACATTTCTGGTATATGAATAACATGATGTTTTTCAATGGCAAAAATCAATGAATATTGTAAATGCACAAACAGTAATTTCTCCGCATTGCAAGGTGCAAGTCTGAAATTTTTTGCTTTTTTCTGCTCCTCTTAGCATGATAAAGAAGATTCAAAGAGAGTGAGATGCCAGCTCCTTTCATTCAGTCAGTAGCTTCAAACATTTCTGGTATATGAATAACATGATGTTTTTCAATGGCAAAAATCAATGAATATTGTAAATGCACAAACAGTAATTTCTCCGCATTGCAAGGTGCAATTCTGAAATTTTTTGCTTTTTCCTGCTCCTCTTAGCATGATAAAGAAGATTCAAAGAGAGTGAGATGCCAGCTCCTTTCATTCAGTCAGTAGCTTCAAACATTTCTGGTATATGAATAACATGATGTTTTTCAATGGCAAAAATCAATGAATATTGTAAATGCACAAACAGTAATTTCTCCGCATTGCAAGGTGCAAGTCTGAAATTTTTTGCTTTTTCCTGCTCCTCTTAGCATGATAAAGAAGATTCAAAGAGAGTGAGATGCCATCTACTTTCATTCAGTCAGTAGCTTCAATCATTTCTGGACGTTTTTCAATGGTAAAAATCAATGAATATTGTAAATGCACAAACAGTAATTTCTCCACATTGCAAGGTGCAATTCTGAAATTTTTTGCTTTTTCCTGCTCCTCTTAGCATGATAAAGAAGATTCAAAGAGAGTGAGATGCCAGCTCCTTTCATTCAGTCAGTAGCTTCAAACATTTCTGGTATATGAATAACATGATGTTTTTCAATGGCAAAAATCAATGAATATTGTAAATGCACAAACAGTAATTTCTCCGCATTGCAAGGTGCAATTCTGAAATTTTTTGCTTTTTCCTGCTCCTCTTAGCATGATAAAGAAGATTCAAAGAGAGTGAGATGCCAGCTCCTTTCATTCAGTCAGTAGCTTCAATCATTTCTGGACGTTTTTCAATGGCAAAAATCAATGAATATTGTAAATGCACAAACAGTAATTTCTCCGCATTGCAAGGTGCAATTCTGAAATTTTTTGCTTTTTCCTGCTCCTCTTAGCATGATAAAGAAGATTCAAAGAGAGTGAGATGCCAGCTCCTTTCATTCAGTCAGTAGCTTCAAACATTTCTGGTATATGAATAACATGATGTTTTTCAATGGCAAAAATCAATGAATATTGTAAATGCACAAACAGTAATTTCTCCGCATTGCAAGGTGCAATTCTGAAATTTTTTGCTTTTTCCTGCTCCTCTTAGCATGATAAAGAAGATTCAAAGAGAGTGAGATGCCAGCTCCTTTCATTCAGTCAGTAGCTTCAATCATTTCTGGACGTTTTTCAATGGCAAAAATCAATGAATATTGTAAATGCACAAACAGTAATTTCTCCGCATTGCAAGGTGCAATTCTGAAATTTTTTGCTTTTTCCAGCTCCTCTTAGCATGATAAAGAAGATTCAAAGAGAGTGAGATGCCAGCTCCTTTCATTCAGTCAGTAGCTTCAATCATTTCTGGACGTTTTTCAATGGCAAAAATCAATGAATATTGTAAATGCACAAACAGTAATTTCTCCGCATTGCAAGGTGCAATTCTGAAATTTTTTGCTTTTTCCTGCTCCTCTTAGCATGATAAAGAAGATTCAAAGAGAGTGAGATGCCAGCTCCTTTCATTCAGTCAGTAGCTTCAATCATTTCTGGACATTTTTCAATGGCAAAAATCAATGAATATTGTAAATGCACAAACAGTAATTTCTCCGCATTGCAAGGTGCAATTCTGAAATTTTTTGCTTTTTCCTGCTCCTCTTAGCATGATAAAGAAGATTCAAAGAGAGTGAGATGCCAGCTCCTTTCATTCAGTCAGTAGCTTCAAACATTTCTGGTATATGAATAACATGATGTTTTTCAAAGGCAAAAATCAATGAATATTGTAAATGCACAAACAGTAATTTCTCCGCATTGCAAGGTGCAAGTCTAAAATTTTTTGCTTTTTCCTGCTCCTCTTAGCATGATAAAGAAGATTCAAAGAGAGTGAGATGCCAGCTACTTTCATTCAGTCAGTAGCTTCAATCATTTCTGGACGTTTTTCAATGGTAAAAATCAATGAATATTGTAAATGCACAAACAGTAATTTCTCCACATTGCAAGGTGCAATTCTAAAATTTTTTGCTTTTTCCTGCTCATCTTAGCATGATAAAGAAGATTCAAAGAGAGTGAGATGCCAGCTCCTTTCATTCAGTCAGTAGCTTCAAACATTTCTGGTATATGAATAACATGATGTTTTTCAATGGCAAAAATCAATGAATATTGTAAATGCACAAACAGTAATTTCTCCGCATTGCAAGGTGCAATTCTGAAATTTTTTGCTTTTTCCTGCTCCTCTTAGCATGATTCAAAGAGAGTGAGATGCCAGCTCCTTTCATTCAGTCAGTAGCTTCAATCATTTCTGGACGTTTTTCAATGGCAAAAATCAATGAATATTGTAAATGCACAAACAGTAATTTCTCCGCATTGCAAGGTGCAATTCTGAAATTTTTTGCTTTTTCCTGCTCCTCTTAGCATGATAAAGAAGATTCAAAGAGAGTGAGATGTCAGCTCCTTTCATTCAGTCAGTAGCTTCAAACATTTCTGGTATATGAATAACATGATGTTTTTCAATGGCAAAAATCAATGAATATTGTAAATGCACAAACAGTAATTTCTCCGCATTGCAAGGTGCAATTCTGAAATTTTTTGCTTTTTCCTGCTCCTCTTAGCATGATAAAGAAGATTCAAAGAGAGTGAGATGCCAGCTCCTTTCATTCAGTCAGTAGCTTCAAACATTTCTGGTATATGAATAACATGATGTTTTTCAATGGCAAAAATCAATGAATATTGTAAATGCACAAACAGTAATTTCTCCGCATTGCAAGGTGCAAGTCTGAAATTTTTTGCTTTTTCCTGCTCCTCTTAGCATGATAAAGAAGATTCAAAGAGAGTGAGATGCCAGCTACTTTCATTCAGTCAGTAGCTTCAATCATTTCTGGACGTTTTTCAATGGTAAAAATCAATGAATATTGTAAATGCACAAACAGTAATTTCTCCACATTGCAAGGTGCAATTCTGAAGTTTTTTGCTTTTTCCTGCTCCTCTTAGCATGATAAAGAAGATTCAAAGAGATTGAGATGCCAGCTCCTTTCATTCAGTCAGTAGCTTCAAACATTTCTGGTATATGAATAACATGATGTTTTTCAATGGAAAAAATCAATGAATATTGTAAATGCACAAACAGTAATTTCTCCGCATTGCAAGGTGCAATTCTGAAATTTTTTGCTTTTTCCTGCTCCTCTTAGCATGATAAAGAAGATTCAAAGAGAGTGAGATGCCAGCTCCTTTCATTCAGTCAGTAGCTTCAAACATTTCTGGTATATCAATAACATGATGTTTTTCAATGGCAAAAATCAATGAATATTGTAAATGCACAAACAGTAATTTCTCCGCATTGCAAGATGCAAGTCTGAAATTTTTTGCTTTTTCCTGCTCCTCTTAGCATGATAAAGAAGATTCAAAGAGAGTGAGATGCCAGCTACTTTCAGTCAGTAGCTTCAATCATTTCTGGACGTTTTTCAATAGTAAAAATCAATGAATATTGTAAATGCACAAACAGTAATTTCTCCACATTGCAAGGTGCAATTCTGAAATTTTTTGCTTTTTCCTGCTCCTCTTAGCATGATAAAGAAGATTCAAAGAGAGTGAGATGCCAGCTCCTTTCATTCTGTCAGTAGCTTCAAACATTTCTGGTATATGAATAACATGATGTTTTTCAATGGCAAAAATCAATGAATATTGTAAATGCACAAACAGTAATTTCTCCGCATTGCAAGGTGCAATTCTGAAATTTTTTGCTTTTTCCTGCTCCTCTTAGCATGATAAAGATTCAAAGAGAGTGAGATGCCAGCTCCTTTCATTCAGTCAGTAGCTTCAATCATTTCTGGACGTTTCTCAATGACAAAAATCAATGAATATTGTAAATGCACAAACTGTAATTTCTCCGCATTGCAAGGTGCAATTCTGAAATTTTTTGCTTTTTCCTGCTCCTCTTAGCATGATAAAGAAGATTCAAAGAGAGTGAGATGCCAGCTCCTTTCATTCAGTCAGTAGCTTCAATCATTTCTGGACGTTTTTCAATGGCAAAAATCAATGAATTTTGTAAATGCACAAACAGTAATTTCTCCGCATTGCAAGGTGCAATTCTGAAATTTTTTGCTTTTTCCTGCTCCTCTTAGCATGATAAAGAAGATTCAAAGAGAGTGAGATGCCAGCTCCTTTCATTCAGTCAGTACCTTCAATCATTTCTGGACGTTTTTCAATGGCAAAAATCAATGAATATTGTAAATGCACAAACAGTAATTTCTCCGCATTGCAAGGTGCAATTCTGAAATTTTTTGCTTTTTCCCGCTCCTCTTAGCATGATAAAGAAGATTCAAAGAGAGTGAGGTGCCAGCTCCTTTCATTCAGTCAGTAGCTTCAAACATTTCTGGTATATGAATAACATGTTTTTCAATGGCAAAAATCAATGAATATTGTAAATGCACAAACAGTAATTTCTCCGCATTGCAAGGTGCAATTCTGAAATTTTTTGCTTTTTCCTGCTCCTCTTAGCATGATAAAGAAGATTCAAAGAGAGTGAGATGCCAGCTCCTTTCCATCAGTCAGTAGCTTCAATAATTTCTGGACGTTTTTCAATGGCAAAAATCAATGAATATTGTAAATGCACAAACAGTAATTTCTCCGCATTGCAAGGTGCAATTCTGAAATTTTTTGCTTTTTCCTGCTCCTCTTAGCATGATAAAGAAGATTCAAAGAGAGTGAGATGCCAGCTCCTTTCATTCAGTCAGTAGCTTCAATCATTTCTGGACGTTTTTCAATGGCAAAAATCAATGAATATTGTAAATGCACAAACAGTAATTACTCCGCATTGCAAGGTGCAATTCTGAAATTTTTTACTTTTTCCTGCTCCTCTTAGCATGATAAAGAAGACTCAAAGAGAGTGAGATGCCAGCTCCTTTCATTCAGTCAGTAGCTTCAATCATTTCTGGTATATGAATAACATGATGTTTTTCAATCGCAAAAATCAATGAATATTGTAAATGCACAAACAGTAATTTCTCCGCATTGCAAGGTGCAATTCTGAAATTTTTTGCTTTTTCCTGCTCCTCTTAGCATGATAAAGAAGATTCAAAGAGAGTGAGATGCCAGCTACTTTCATTCAGTCAGTAGCTTCAATCATTTCTGGACGTTTTTCAATGGTAAAAATCAATGAATATTGTAAATGCACAAACAGTAATTTCTCCACATTGCAAGGTGCAATTCTAAAATTTTTTGCTTTTTCCTGCTCCTCTTAGCATGATAAAGAAGATTCAAAGAGAGTGAGATGCCAGCTCCTTTCATTCAGTCAGTAGCTTCAAACATTTCTGGTATATGAATAACATGATGTTTTTCAATGGCAAAAATCAATGAATATTGTAAATGCACAAACAGTAATTTCTCCGCATTGCAAGGTGCAATTCTGAAATTTTTTGCTTTTTCCTGCTCCTCTTAGCATGATTGAAAGAGAGTGAGATGCCAGCTCCTTTCATTCAGTCAGTAGCTTCAATCATTTCTGGACGTTTTTCAATGGCAAAAATCAATGAATATTGTAAATGCACAAACAGTAATTTCTCCGCATTGCAAGGTGCAATTCTGAAATTTTTTGCTTTTTCCTGCTCCTCTTAGCATGATAAAGAAGATTCAAAGAGAGTGAGATGTCAGCTCCTTTCATTCAGTCAGTAGCTTCAAACATTTCTGGTATATGAATAACATGATGTTTTTCAATGGCAAAAATCAATGAATATTGTAAATGCACAAACAGTAATTTCTCCGCATTGCAAGGTGCAATTCTGAAATTTTTTGCTTTTTCCTGCTCCTCTTAGCATGATAAAGAAGATTCAAAGAGAGTGAGATGCCAGCTCCTTTCATTCAGTCAGTAGCTTCAAACATTTCTGGTATATGAATAACATGATGTTTTTCAATGGCAAAAATCAATGAATATTGTAAATGCACAAACAGTAATTTCTCCGCATTGCAAGGTGCAATTCTGAAATTTTTTGCTTTTTCCTGCTCCTCTTAGCATGATAAAGAAGATTCAAAGAGAGTGAGATGCCAGCTCCTTTCATTCAGTCAGTAGCTTCAAACATTTCTGGTATATCAATAACATGATGTTTTTCAATGGCAAAAATCAATGAATATTGTAAATGCACAAACAGTAATTTCTCCGCATTGCAAGATGCAAGTCTGAAATTTTTTGCTTTTTCCTGCTCCTCTTAGCATGATAAAGAAGATTCAAAGAGAGTGAGATGCCAGCTACTTTCAGTCAGTAGCTTCAATCATTTCTGGACGTTTTTCAATGGTAAAAATCAATGAATATTGTAAATGCACAAACAGTAATTTCTCCACATTGCAAGGTGCAATTCTGAAATTTTTTGCTTTTTCCTGCTCCTCTTAGCATGATAAAGAAGATTCAAAGAGAGTGAGATGCCAGCTCCTTTCATTCTGTCAGTAGCTTCAAACATTTCTGGTATATGAATAACATGATGTTTTTCAATGGCAAAAATCAATGAATATTGTAAATGCACAAACAGTAATTTCTCCGCATTGCAAGGTGCAATTCTGAAATTTTTTGCTTTTTCCTGCTCCTCTTAGCATGATAAAGATTCAAAGAGAGTGAGATGCCAGCTCCTTTCATTCAGTCAGTAGCTTCAATCATTTCTGGACGTTTCTCAATGACAAAAATCAATGAATATTGTAAATGCACAAACTGTAATTTCTCCGCATTGCAAGGTGCAATTCTGAAATTTTTTGCTTTTTCCTGCTCCTCTTAGCATGATAAAGAAGATTCAAAGAGAGTGAGATGCCAGCTCCTTTCATTCAGTCAGTAGCTTCAATCATTTCTGGACGTTTTTCAATGGCAAAAATCAATGAATTTTGTAAATGCACAAACAGTAATTTCTCCGCATTGCAAGGTGCAATTCTGAAATTTTTTGCTTTTTCCTGCTCCTCTTAGCATGATAAAGAAGATTCAAAGAGAGTGAGATGCCAGCTCCTTTCATTCAGTCAGTACCTTCAATCATTTCTGGACGTTTTTCAATGGCAAAAATCAATGAATATTGTAAATGCACAAACAGTAATTTCTCCGCATTGCAAGGTGCAATTCTGAAATTTTTTGCTTTTTCCCGCTCCTCTTAGCATGATAAAGAAGATTCAAAGAGAGTGAGGTGCCAGCTCCTTTCATTCAGTCAGTAGCTTCAAACATTTCTGGTATATGAATAACATGTTTTTCAATGGCAAAAATCAATGAATATTGTAAATGCACAAACAGTAATTTCTCCGCATTGCAAGGTGCAATTCTGAAATTTTTTGCTTTTTCCTGCTCCTCTTAGCATGATAAAGAAGATTCAAAGAGAGTGAGATGCCAGCTCCTTTCATTCAGTCAGTAGCTTCAATCATTTCTGGACGTTTTTCAATGGCAAAAATCAATGATTATTGTAAATGCACAAACAGTAATTTCTCCGCATTGCAAGGTGCAATTCTGAAATTTTTTGCTTTTTCCTGCTCCTCTTAGCATGATAAAGAAGATTCAAAGAGAGTGAGATGCCAGCTCCTTTCATTCAGTCAGTAGCTTCAAACATTTCTGGTATATGAATAACATGATGTTTTTCAATGGCAAAAATCAATGAATATTGTAAATGCACAAACAGTAATTTCTCCGCATTGCAAGGTGCAAGTCTGAAATTTTTTTGCTTTTTCCTGCTCGTCTTAGCATGATAAAGAAGATTCAAAGAGAGTGAGATGCCAGCTACTTTCATTCAGTCAGTAGCTTCAATCATTTCTGGACGTTTTTCAATGGTAAAAATCAACGAATATTGTAAATGCACAAACAGTAATTTCTCCACATTGCAAGGTGCAATTCTGAAATTTTTTGCTTTTTCCTGCTCCTCTTAGCATGATAAAGAAGATTCAAAGAGAGTGAGGTGCCAGCTCCTTTCATTCAGTCAGTAGCTTCAAACATTTCTGGTATATGAATAACATGTTTTTCAATGGCAAAAATCAATGAATATTGTAAATGCACAAACAGTAATTTCTCCGCATTGCAAGGTGCAATTCTGAAATTTTTTGCTTTTTCCTGCTCCTCTTAGCATGATAAAGAAGATTCAAAGAGAGTGAGATGCCAGCTCCTTTCCATCAGTCAGTAGCTTCAATAATTTCTGGACGTTTTTCAATGGCAAAAATCAATGAATATTGTAAATGCACAAACAGTAATTTCTCCGCATTGCAAGGTGCAATTCTGAAATTTTTTGCTTTTTCCTGCTCCTCTTAGCATGATAAAGAAGATTCAAAGAGAGTGAGATGCCAGCTCCTTTCATTCAGTCAGTAGCTTCAATCATTTCTGGACGTTTTTCAATGGCAAAAATCAATGAATATTGTAAATGCACAAACAGTAATTTCTCCGCATTGCAAGGTGCAATTCTGAAATTTTTTACTTTTTCCTGCTCCTCTTAGCATGATAAAGAAGACTCAAAGAGAGTGAGATGCCAGCTCCTTTCATTCAGTCAGTAGCTTCAATCATTTCTGGTATATGAATAACATGATGTTTTTCAATCGCAAAAATCAATGAATATTGTAAATGCACAAACAGTAATTTCTCCGCATTGCAAGGTGCAATTCTGAAATTTTTTGCTTTTTCCTGCTCCTCTTAGCATGATAAAGAAGATTCAAAGAGAGTGAGATGCCAGCTACTTTCATTCAGTCAGTAGCTTCAATCATTTCTGGACGTTTTTCAATGGCAAAAATCAATGAATATTGTAAATGCACAAACAGTAATTTCTCCGCATTGCAAGGTGCAATTCTGAAATTTTTTGCTTTTTCCTGCTCCTCTTAGCATGATAAAGAAGATTCAAAGAGAGTGAGATGTCAGCTCCTTTCATTCAGTCAGTAGCTTCAAACATTTCTGGTATATGAATAACATGATGTTTTTCAATGGCAAAAATCAATGAATATTGTAAATGCACAAACAGTAATTTCTCCGCATTGCAAGGTGCAATTCTGAAATTTTTTGCTTTTTCCTGCTCCTCTTAGCATGATAAAGAAGATTCAAAGAGAGTGAGATGCCAGCTCCTTTCATTCAGTCAGTAGCTTCAAACATTTCTGGTATATGAATAACATGATGTTTTTCAATGGCAAAAATCAATGAATATTGTAAATGCACAAACAGTAATTTCTCCGCATTGCAAGGTGCAAGTCTGAAATTTTTTGCTTTTTCCTGCTCCTCTTAGCATGATAAAGAAGATTCAAAGAGAGTGAGATGCCAGCTACTTTCATTCAGTCAGTAGCTTCAATCATTTCTGGACGTTTTTCAATGGTAAAAATCAATGAATATTGTAAATGCACAAACAGTAATTTCTCCACATTGCAAGGTGCAATTCTGAAGTTTTTTGCTTTTTCCTGCTCCTCTTAGCATGATAAAGAAGATTCAAAGAGATTGAGATGCCAGCTCCTTTCATTCAGTCAGTAGCTTCAAACATTTCTGGTATATGAATAACATGATGTTTTTCAATGGAAAAAATCAATGAATATTGTAAATGCACAAACAGTAATTTCTCCGCATTGCAAGGTGCAATTCTGAAATTTTTTGCTTTTTCCTGCTCCTCTTAGCATGATAAAGAAGATTCAAAGAGAGTGAGATGCCAGCTCCTTTCTTTCAGTCAGTAGCTTCAAACATTTCTGGTATATCAATAACATGATGTTTTTCAATGGCAAAAATCAATGAATATTGTAAATGCACAAACAGTAATTTCTCCGCATTGCAAGATGCAAGTCTGAAATTTTTTGCTTTTTCCTGCTCCTCTTAGCATGATAAAGAAGATTCAAAGAGAGTGAGATGCCAGCTACTTTCAGTCAGTAGCTTCAATCATTTCTGGACGTTTTTCAATGGTAAAAATCAATGAATATTGTAAATGCACAAACAGTAATTTCTCCACATTGCAAGGTGCAATTCTGAAATTTTTTGCTTTTTCCTGCTCCTCTTAGCATGATAAAGAAGATTCAAAGAGAGTGAGATGCCAGCTCCTTTCATTCTGTCAGTAGCTTCAAACATTTCTGGTATATGAATAACATGATGTTTTTCAATGGCAAAAATCAATGAATATTGTAAATGCACAAACAGTAATTTCTCCGCATTGCAAGGTGCAATTCTGAAATTTTTTGCTTTTTCCTGCTCCTCTTAGCATGATAAAGATTCAAAGAGAGTGAGATGCCAGCTCCTTTCATTCAGTCAGTAGCTTCAATCATTTCTGGACGTTTCTCAATGACAAAAATCAATGAATATTGTAAATGCACAAACTGTAATTTCTCCGCATTGCAAGGTGCGATTCTGAAATTTTTTGCTTTTTCCTGCTCCTCTTAGCATGATAAAGAAGATTCAAAGAGAGTGAGATGCCAGCTCCTTTCATTCAGTCAGTAGCTTCAATCATTTCTGGACGTTTTTCAATGGCAAAAATCAATGAATTTTGTAAATGCACAAACAGTAATTTCTCCGCATTGCAAGGTGCAATTCTGAAATTTTTTGCTTTTTCTTGCTCCTCTTAGCATGATAAAGAAGATTCAAAGAGAGTGAGATGCCAGCTCCTTTCATTCAGTCAGTACCTTCAATCATTTCTGGACGTTTTTCAATGGCAAAAATCAATGAATATTGTAAATGCACAAACAGTAATTTCTCCGCATTGCAAGGTGCAATTCTGAAATTTTTTGCTTTTTCCCGCTCCTCTTAGCATGATAAAGAAGATTCAAAGAGAGTGAGGTGCCAGCTCCTTTCATTCAGTCAGTAGCTTCAAACATTTCTGGTATATGAATAACATGTTTTTCAATGGCAAAAATCAATGAATATTGTAAATGCACAAACAGTAATTTCTCCGCATTGCAAGGTGCAATTCTGAAATTTTTTGCTTTTTCCTGCTCCTCTTAGCATGATAAAGAAGATTCAAAGAGAGTGAGATGCCAGCTCCTTTCATTCAGTCAGTAGCTTCAATCATTTCTGGACGTTTTTCAATGGCAAAAATCAATGATTATTGTAAATGCACAAACAGTAATTTCTCCGCATTGCAAGGTGCAATTCTGAAATTTTTTGCTTTTTCCTGCTCCTCTTAGCATGATAAAGAAGATTCAAAGAGAGTGAGATGCCAGCTCCTTTCATTCAGTCAGTAGCTTCAATCATTTCTGGACGTTTTTCAATGGCAAAAATCAATGAATATTGTAAATGCACAAACAGTAATTTCTCCGCATTGCAAGGTGCAATTCTGAAATTTTTTGCTTTTTAATGCTCCTCTTAGCATGATAAAGAAGATTCAAAGAGAGTGAGATGCCAGCTCCTTTCATTCAGTCAGTAGCTTCAAACATTTCTGGTATATGAATAACATGATGTTTTTCAATGGCAAAAATCAATGAATATTGTAAATGCACAAACAGTAATTTCTCCGCATTGCAATGTGCAAGTCTGAAATTTTTTTGCTTTTTCCTGCTCGTCTTAGCATGATAAAGAAGATTCAAAGAGAGTGAGATGCCAGCTACTTTCATTCAGTCAGTAGCTTCAATCATTTCTGGACGTTTTTCAATGGTAAAAGTCAATGAATATTGTAAATGCACAAACAGTAATTTCTCCACATTGCAAGGTGCAATTCTGAAATTTTTTGCTTTTTCCTGCTCCTCTTAGCATGATAAAGAAGATTCAAAGAGAGTGAGGTGCCAGCTCCTTTCATTCAGTCAGTAGCTTCAAACATTTCTGGTATATGAATAACATGTTTTTCAATGGCAAAAATCAATGAATATTGTAAATGCACAAACAGTAATTTCTCCGCATTGCAAGGTGCAATTCTGAAATTTTTTGCTTTTTCCTGCTCCTCTTAGCATGATAAAGAAGATTCAAAGAGAGTGAGATGCCAGCTCCTTTCCATCAGTCAGTAGCTTCAATAATTTCTGGACGTTTTTCAATGGCAAAAATCAATGAATATTGTAAATGCACAAACAGTAATTTCTCCGCATTGCAAGGTGCAATTCTGAAATTTTTTGCTTTTTCCTGCTCCTCTTAGCATGATAAAGAAGATTCAAAGAGAGTGAGATGCCAGCTCCTTTCATTCAGTCAGTAGCTTCAATCATTTCTGGACGTTTTTCAATGGCAAAAATCAATGAATATTGTAAATGCACAAACAGTAATTTCTCCGCATTGCAAGGTGCAATTCTGAAATTTTTTACTTTTTCCTGCTCCTCTTAGCATGATAAAGAAGACTCAAAGAGAGTGAGATGCCAGCTCCTTTCATTCAGTCAGTAGCTTCAATCATTTCTGGTATATGAATAACATGATGTTTTTCAATCGCAAAAATCAATGAATATTGTAAATGCACAAACAGTAATTTCTCCGCATTGCAAGGTGCAATTCTGAAATTTTTTGCTTTTTCCTGCTCCTCTTAGCATGATAAAGAAGATTCAAAGAGAGTGAGATGCCAGCTCCTTTCATTCAGTCAGTAGCTTCAATCATTTCTGGACGTTTTTCAATGGCAAAAATCAATGAATATTGTAAATGCACAAACAGTAATTTCTCCGCATTGCAAGGTGCAATTCTGAAATTCTTTGCTTTTTCCTGCTCCTCTAAGCATGATAAAGAAGATTCAAAGAGAGTGAGATGCCAGATCCTTTCCTTCAGTCAGTAGCTTCAATCATTTCTGGTATATGAATAACATGATGTTTTTCAATGGCAAAAATCAATGAATTTTGTAAATGCACAAACAGTAATTTCTCCGCATTGCAAGGCGCAATTCTGAAATTTTTTACTTTTTCCTGCTCCTCTTAGCATGATAAAGAAGATTCAAAGAGAGTGAGATGCCAGCTCCTTTCATTCAGTCAGTAGCTTCAATCATTTCTGGTATATGAATAACATGATGTTTTTCAATGGCAAAAATCAATGAATATTGTAAATGCACAAACAGTAATTTCTCCGCATTGCAAGGTGCAATTCTGAAATTTTTTGCTTTTTCCTGCTCCTCTTAGCATGATAAAGAAGATTCAAAGAGAGTGAGATGCCAGCTCCTTTCATTCAGTCAGTAGCTTCAATCATTTCTGGACGTTTTTCAATGGCAAAAATCAATGAATATTGTAAATGCACAAACAGTAATTTCTCCGCATTGCAAGGTGCAATTCTGAAATTTTTTGCTTTTTCCTGCTCCTCTTAGCATGATAAAGAAGATTCAAAGAGAGTGAGATGCCAGCTCCTTTCATTCAGTCAGTAGCTTTAATCATTTCTGGACGTTTTTCAATGGCAAAAATCATTGAATATTGTAAATGCACAATCAGTAATTTCTCCGCATTGCAAGGTGCAATTCTGAAATTTTTTACTTTTTCCTGCTCCTCTTAGCATGATAAAGAAGATTCAAAGAGAGTGAGATGCCAGCTCCTTTCATTCAGTCAGTAGCTTCAATCATTTCTGGTATATGAATAACATGATGTTTTTCAATCGCAAAAATCAATGAATATTGTAAATGCACAAACAGTAATTTCTCCGCATTGCAAGGTGCAATTCTGAAATTTTTTGCTTTTTCCTGCTCCTCTTAGCATGATAAAGAAGATTCAAAGAGAGTGAGATGCCAGCTCCTTTCATTCAGTCAGTAGCTTCAATCATTTCTCGACGTTTTTCAATGGCAAAAATCAATGAATATTGTAAATGCACAAACAGTAATTTCTCCGCATTGCAAGGTGCAATTCTGAAATTTTTTGCTTTTTCCTGCTCCTCTTAGCATGATAAAGAAGATTCAAAGAGAGTGAGATGCCAGCTCCTTTCATTCAGTCAGTAGCTTCAATCATTTCTGGACGTTTTTCAATGGCAAAAATCAATGAATATTGTAAATGCACAAACAGTAATTTCTCCGCATTGCAAGGTGCAATTCTGAAATTTTTTGCTTTTTCCTGCTCCTCTTAGCATGATAAAGAAGATTCAAAGAGAGTGAGATGCCAGATCCTTTCCTTCAGTCAGTAGCTTCAATCATTTCTGGTATATGAATAACATGATGTTTTTCAATGGCAAAAATCAATGAATTTTGTAAATGCACAAACAGTAATTTCTCCGCATTGCAAGGCGCAATTCTGAAATTTTTTGCTTTTTCCTGCTCCTCTTAGCATGATAAAGAAGATTCAAAGAGAGTGAGATGCCAGCTCCTTTCATTCAGTCAGTAGCTTCAATCATTTCTGGACATTTTTCAATGGCAAAAATCAATGAATATTGTAAATGCACAAACAGTAATTTCTCCGCATTGCAAGGTGCAATTCTGAAATTTTTTGCTTTTTCCTGCTCCTCTTAGCATGATAAAGAAGATTCAAAGAGAGTGAGATGCCAGCTCCTTTCATTCAGTCAGTAGCTTCAATCATTTCTGGACGTTTTTCAATGGCAAAAACCAATGAATATTGTAAATGCACAAACAGTAATTTCTCCGCATTGCAAGGTGCAATTCTGAAACTTTTTGCTTTTTCCTGCTCCTCTTAGCATGATAAAGAAGATTCAAAGAGAGTGAGATGCCAGATCCTTTCCTTCAGTCAGTAGCTTCAATCATTTCTGGTATATGAATAACATGATGTTTTTCAATGGCAAAAATCAATGAATTTTGTAAATGCACAAACAGTAATTTCTCCGCATTGCAAGGTGCAATTCTGAAATTTTTTGCTTTTTCCTGCTCCTCTTAGCATGATAAAGAAGATTCAAAGAGAGTGAGATGCCAGCTCCTTTCATTCAGTCAGTAGCTTCAATCATTTCTGGACATTTTTCAATGGCAAAAATCAATGAATATTGTAAATGCACAAACAGTAATTTCTCCGCATTGCAAGGTGCAATTCTGAAATTTTTTGCTTTTTCCTGCTCCTCTTAGCATGATAAAGAAGATTCAAAGAGAGTGAGATGCCAGCTCCTTTCATTCAGTCAGTAGCTTCAATCATTTCTGGACGTTTTTCAATGGCAAAAATCAATGAATATTGTAAATGCACAAACAGTAATTTCTCCGCATTGCAAGGTGCAATTCTGAAATTTTTTGCTTTTTCCTGCTCCTCTTAGCATGATAAAGAAGATTCAAAGAGAGTGAGATGCCAGCTCCTTTCATTCAGTCAGTAGCTTCAATCATTTCTGGACGTTTTTCAATGGCAAAAATCAATGAATATTGTAAATGCACAAACAGTAATTTCTCCGCATTGCAAGGTGCAATTCTGAAATTTTTTGCTTTTTCCTGCTCCTCTTAGCATGATAAAGAAGATTCAAAGAGAGTGAGATGCCAGATCCTTTCCTTCAGTCAGTAGCTTCAATCATTTCTGGTATATGAATAACATGATGTTTTTCAATGGCAAAAATCAATGAATTTTGTAAATGCACAAACAGTAATTTCTCCGCATTGCAAGGCGCAATTCTGAAATTTTTTGCTTTTTCCTGCTCCTCTTAGCATGATAAAGAAGATTCAAAGAGAGTGAGATGCCAGCTCCTTTCATTCAGTCAGTAGCTTCAATCATTTCTGGACATTTTTCAATGGCAAAAATCAATGAATATTGTAAATGCACAAACAGTAATTTCTCCGCATTGCAAGGTGCAATTCTGAAATTTTTTGCTTTTTCCTGCTCCTCTTAGCATGATAAAGAAGATTCAAAGAGAGTGAGATGCCAGCTCCTTTCATTCAGTCAGTAGCTTCAATCATTTCTGGACGTTTTTCAATGGCAAAAATCAATGAATATTGTAAATGCACAAACAGTAATTTCTCCGCATTGCAAGGTGCAATTCTGAAATTTTTTGCTTTTTCCTGCTCCTCTTAGCATGATAAAGAAGATTCAAAGAGAGTGAGATGCCAGCTCCTTTCATTCAGTCAGTAGCTTCAATCATTTCTGGACGTTTTTCAATGGCAAAAATCAATGAATATTGTAAATGCACAAACAGTAATTTCTCCGCATTGCAATGTGCAATTCTGAAATTTTTTGCTTTTTCCTGCTCCTCTTAGCATGATAAAGAAGATTCAAAGAGAGTGAGATGCCAGCTCCTTTCATTCAGTCAGTAGCTTCAAACATTTCTGGTACATGAATAACATGATGTTTTTCAATGGCAAAAATCAATGAATATTGTAAATGCACAAACAGTAATTTCTCCGCATTGCAAGGTGCAATTCTGAAATTTTTTGCTTTTTCCTGCTCCTCTTAGCATGATAAAGAAGATTCAAAGAGAGTGAGATGCCAGCTCCTTTCATTCAGTCAGTAGCTTCAATCATTTCTGGACGTTTTTCAATGGCAAAAATCAATGAATATTGTAAATGCACAAACAGTAATTTCTCCGCATTGCAAGGTGCAATTCTGAAATTTTTTGCTTTTTCCTGCTCCTCTTAGCATGATAAACAAGATTCAAAGAGAGTGAGATGCCAGCTCCTTTCATTCAGTCAGTAGCTTCAATCATTTCTGGACGTTTTTCAATGGCAAAAATCATTGAATATTGTAAATGCACAAACAGTAATTTCTCCGCATTGCAAGGTGCAATTCTGAAATTTTTTACTTTTTCCTGCTCCTCTTAGCATGATAAAGAAGATTCAGAGTGAGATGCCAGCTCCTTTCATTCAGTCAGTAGCTTCAATCATTTCTGGTATATGAATAACATGATGTTTTTCAATCGCAAAAATCAATGAATATTGTAAATGCACAAACAGTAATTTCTCCGCATTGCAAGGTGCAATTCTGAAATTTTTTGCTTTTTCCTGCTCCTCTTAGCATGATAAAGAAGATTCAAAGAGAGTGAGATGCCAGCTCCTTTCATTCAGTCAGTAGCTTCAATCATTTCTGGACGTTTTTCAATGGCAAAAATCAATGAATATTGTAAATGCACAAACAGTAATTTCTCCGCATTGCAAGGTGCAATTCTGAAATTTTTTGCTTTTTCCTGCTCCTCTTAGCATGATAAAGAAGATTCAAAGAGAGTGAGATGCCAGATCCTTTCCTTCAGTCAGTAGCTTCAATCATTTCTGGTATATGAATAACATGATGTTTTTCAATGGCAAAAATCAATGAATTTTGTAAATGCACAAACAGTAATTTCTCCGCATTGCAAGGCGCAATTCTGAAATTTTTTGCTTTTTCCTGCTCCTCTTGGCATGATAAAGAAGATTCAAAGAGAGTGAGATGCCAGCTCCTTTCATTCAGTCAGTAGCTTCAATCATTTCTGGACATTTTTCAATGGCAAAAATCAATGAATATTGTAAATGCACAAACAGTAATTTCTCCGCATTGCAAGGTGCAATTCTGAAATTTTTTGCTTTTTCCTGCTCCTCTTAGCATGATAAAGAAGATTCAAAGAGAGTGAGATGCCAGCTCCTTTCATTCAGTCAGTAGCTTCAATCATTTCTGGACGTTTTTCAATGGCAAAAATCAATGAATATTGTAAATGCACAAACAGTAATTTCTCCGCATTGCAAGGTGCAATTCTGAAATTTTTTGCTTTTTCCTGCTCCTCTTAGCATGATAAAGAAGATTCAAAGAGAGTGAGATGCCAGCTCCTTTCATTCAGTCAGTACCTTCAATTATTTCTGGACCTTTTTCAATGGCAAAAATCAATGAATATTGTAAATGCACAAACAGTAATTTCTCCGCATTGCAAGGTGCAATTCTGAAATTTTTTGCTTTTTCCTGCTCCTCTTAGCATGATAAAGAAGATTCAAAGAGAGTGAGATGCCAGCTCCTTTCATTCAGTCAGTAGCTTCAATCATTTCTGGACGTTTTTCAATGGCAAAAATCAATGAATATTGTAAATGCACAAACTGTAATTTCTCCGCATTGCAAGGTGCAATTCTGAAATTTTTTGCTTTTTCCTGCTCCTCTTAGCATGATAAAGAAGATTCAAAGAGAGTGAGATGCCAGCTCCTTTCATTCAGTCAGTAGCTTCAATCATTTCTGGTATATGAATAACATGATGTTTTTCAATAGCAAAAATCAATGAATATTGGAAATGCACAAACAGTAATTTCTCCGCATTGCAAGGTGCAATTCTGAAATTTTTTGCTTTTTCCTGCTCCTCTTAGCATGATAAAGAAGATTCAAAGAGAGTGAGATGCCAGCTCCTTTCATTCAGTCAGTAGCTTCAATCATTTCTGGACGTTTTTCAATGGCAAAAATCAATGAATATTGTAAATGCACAAACAGTAATTTCTCCGCATTGCAAGGTGCAATTCTGAAATTTTTTACTTTTTCCTGCTCCTCTTAGCATGATAAAGAAGATTCAAAGAGAGTGAGATGCCAGCTCCTTTCATTCAGTCAGTAGCTTCAATCATTTCTGGTATATGAATAACATGATGTTTTTCAATCGCAAAAATCAATGAATATTGTAAATGCACAAACAGTAATTTCTCCGCATTGCAAGGTGCAATTCTGAAATTTTTTGCTTTTTCCTGCTCCTCTTAGCATGATAAAGAAGATTCAAAGAGAGTGAGATGCCAGCTCCTTTCATTCAGTCAGTAGCTTCAATCATTTCTGGACGTTTTTCAATGGCAAAAATCAATGAATATTGAAAATGCACAAACAGTAATTTCTCCGCATTGCAAGGTGCAATTCTGAAATTTTTTGCTTTTTCCTGCTCCTCTAAGCATGATAAAGAAGATTCAAAGAGAGTGAGATGCCATATCCTTTCCTTCAGTCAGTAGCTTCAATCATTTCTGGTATATGAATAACATGATGTTTTTCAATGGCAAAAATCAATGAATTTTGTAAATGCACAAACAGTAATTTCTCCGCATTGCAAGGCGCAATTCTGAAATTTTTTGCTTTTTCCTGCTCCTCTTAGCATGATAAAGAAGATTCAAAGAGAGTGAGATGCCAGCTCCTTTCATTCAGTCAGTAGCTTCAATCATTTCTGGACGTTTTTCAATGGCAAAAATCAATGAATATTGTAAATGCACAAACAGTAATTTCTCCGCATTGCAAGGTGCAATTCTGAAATTTTTTGCTTTTTCCTGCTCCTCTTAGCATGATAAAGAAGATTCAAAGAGAGTGAGATGCCAGCTCCTTTCATTCAGTCAGTACCTTCAATCATTTCTGGACGTTTTTCAATGGCAAAAATCAATGAATATTGTAAATGCACAAACAGTAATTTCTCCGCATTGCAAGGTGCAATTCTGAAATTTTTTGCTTTTTCCTGCTCCTCTTAGCATGATAAAGAAGATTCAAAGAGAGTGAGATGCCAGCTCCTTTCATTCAGTCAGTAGCTTCAATCATTTCTGGACGTTTTTCAATGGCAAAAATCAATGAATATTGTAAATGCACAAACTGTAATTTCTCCGCATTGCAAGGTGCAATTCTGAAATTTTTTGCTTTTTCCTGCTCCTCTTAGCATGATAAAGAAGATTCAAAGAGAGTGAGATGCCAGCTCCTTTCATTCAGTCAGTAGCTTCAATCATTTCTGGTATATGAATAACATGATGTTTTTCAATAGCAAAAATCAATGAATATTGTAAATGCACAAACAGTAATTTCTCCGCATTGCAAGGTGCAATTCTGAAATTTTTTGCTTTTTCCTGCTCCTCTTAGCATGATAAAGAAGATTCAAAGAGAGTGAGATGCCAGCTCCTTTCATTCAGTCAGTAGCTTCAATCATTTCTGGACGTTTTTCAATGGCAAAAATCAATGAATATTGTAAATGCACAAACAGTAATTTCTCCGCATTGCAAGGTGCAATTCTGAAATTTTTTGCTTTTTCCTGCTCCTCTTAGCATGATAAACAAGATTCAAAGAGAGTGAGATGCCAGCTCCTTTCATTCAGTCAGTAGCTTCAATCATTTCTGGACGTTTTTCAATGGCAAAAATCATTGAATATTGTAAATGCACAAACAGTAATTTCTCCGCATTGCAAGGTGCAATTCTGAAATTTTTTACTTTTTCCTGCTCCTCTTAGCATGATAAAGAAGATTCAAAGAGAGTGAGATGCCAGCTCCTTTCATTCAGTCAGTAGCTTCAATCATTTCTGGTATATGAATAACATGATGTTTTTCAATCGCAAAAATCAATGAATTTTGTAAATGCACAAACAGTAATTTCTCCGCATTGCAAGGCGCAATTCTGAAATTTTTTGCTTTTTCCTGCTCCTCTTAGCATGATAAAGAAGATTCAAAGAGAGTGAGATGCCAGCTCCTTTCATTCAGTCAGTAGCTTCAATCATTTCTGGACATTTTTCAATGGCAAAAATCAATGAATATTGTAAATGCACAAACAGTAATTTCTCCGCATTGCAAGGTGCAATTCTGAAATTTTTTGCTTTTTCCTGCTCCTCTTAGCATGATAAAGAAGATTCAAAGAGAGTGAGATGCCAGCTCCTTTCATTCAGTCAGTAGCTTCAATCATTTCTGGACGTTTTTCAATGGCAAAAATCAATGAATATTGTAAATGCACAAACAGTAATTTCTCCGCATTGCAAGGTGCAATTCTGAAATTTTTTGCTTTTTCCTGCTCCTCTAAGCATGATAAAGAAGATTCAAAGAGAGTGAGATGCCATATCCTTTCCTTCAGTCAGTAGCTTCAATCATTTCTGGTATATGAATAACATGATGTTTTTCAATGGCAAAAATCAATGAATTTTGTAAATGCACAAACAGTAATTTCTCCGCATTGCAAGGCGCAATTCTGAAATTTTTTGCTTTTTCCTGCTCCTCTTAGCATGATAAAGAAGATTCAAAGAGAGTGAGATGCCAGCTCCTTTCATTCAGTCAGTAGCTTCAATCATTTCTGGACATTTTTCAATGGCAAAAATCAATGAATATTGTAAATGCACAAACAGTAATTTCTCCGCATTGCAAGGTGCAATTCTGAAATTTTTTGCTTTTTCCTGCTCCTCTTAGCATGATAAAGAAGATTCAAAGAGAGTGAGATGCCAGCTCCTTTCATTCAGTCAGTAGCTTCAATCATTTCTGGACGTTTTTCAATGGCAAAAATCAATGAATATTGTAAATGCACAAACAGTAATTTCTCCGCATTGCAAGGTGCAATTCTGAAATTTTTTGCTTTTTCCTGCTCCTCTTAGCATGATAAAGAAGATTCAAAGAGAGTGAGATGCCAGCTCCTTTCATTCAGTCAGTAGCTTCAATCATTTCTGGACGTTTTTCAATGGCAAAAATCAATGAATATTGTAAATGCACAAACAGTAATTTCTCCGCATTGCAAGGTGCAATTCTGAAATTTTTTGCTTTTTCCTGCTCCTCTTAGCATGATAAAGAAGATTCAAAGAGAGTGAGATGCCAGCTCCTTTCATTCAGTCAGTAGCTTCAATCATTTCTGGACGTTTTTCAATGGCAAAAATCAATGAATATTGTAAATGCACAAACTGTAATTTCTCCGCATTGCAAGGTGCAATTCTGAAATTTTTTGCTTTTTCCTGCTCCTCTTAGCATGATAAAGAAGATTCAAAGAGAGTGAGATGCCAGCTCCTTTCATTCAGTCAGTAGCTTCAATCATTTCTGGTATATGAATAACATGATGTTTTTCAATAGCAAAAATCAATGAATATTGTAAATGCACAAACAGTAATTTCTCCGCATTGCAAGGTGCAATTCTGAAATTTTTTGCTTTTTCCTGCTCCTCTTAGCATGATAAAGAAGATTCAAAGAGAGTGAGATGCCAGCTCCTTTCATTCAGTCAGTAGCTTCAATCATTTCTGGACATTTTTCAATGGCAAAAATCAATGAATATTGTAAATGCACAAACAGTAATTTCTCCGCATTGCAAGGTGCAATTCTGAAATTTTTTGCTTTTTCCTGCTCCTCTTAGCATGATAAACAAGATTCAAAGAGAGTGAGATGCCAGCTCCTTTCATTCAGTCAGTAGCTTCAATCATTTCTGGACGTTTTTCAATGGCAAAAATCATTGAATATTGTAAATGCACAAACAGTAATTTCTCCGCATTGCAAGGTGCAATTCTGAAATTTTTTACTTTTTCCTGCTCCTCTTAGCATGATAAAGAAGATTCAAAGAGAGTGAGATGCCAGCTCCTTTCATTCAGTCAGTAGCTTCAATCATTTCTGGTATATGAATAACATGATGTTTTTCAATCGCAAAAATCAATGAATATTGTAAATGCACAAACTGTAATTTCTCCGCATTGCAAGGTGCAATTCTGAAATTTTTTGCTTTTTCCTGCTCCTCTTAGCATGATAAAGAAGATTCAAAGAGAGTGAGATGCCAGCTCCTTTCATTCAGTCAGTAGCTTCAATCATTTCTGGACGTTTTTCAATGGCAAAAATCAATGAATATTGTAAATGCACAAACAGTAATTTCTCCGCATTGCAAGGTGCAATTCTGAAATTTTTTGCTTTTTCCTGCTCCTGTTAGCATGATAAAGAAGATTCAAAGAGAGTGAGATGCCAGATCCTTTCCTTCAGTCAGTAGCTTCAATCATTTCTGGTATATGAATAACATGATGTTTTTCAATGGCAAAAATCAATGAATTTTGTAAATGCACAAACAGTAATTTCTCCGCATTGCAAGGCGCAATTCTGAAATTTTTTGCTTTTTCCTGCTCCTCTTAGCATGATAAAGAAGATTCAAAGAGAGTGAGATGCCAGCTCCTTTCATTCAGTCAGTAGCTTCAATCATTTCTGGACATTTTTCAATGGCAAAAATCAATGAATATTGTAAATGCACAAACAGTAATTTCTCCGCATTGCAAGGTGCAATTCTGAAATTTTTTGCTTTTTCCTGCTCCTCTTAGCATGATAAAGAAGATTCAAAGAGAGTGAGATGCCAGCTCCTTTCATTCAGTCAGTAGCTTCAATCATTTCTGGACGTTTTTCAATGGCAAAAATCAATGAATATTGTAAATGCACAAACAGTAATTTCTCCGCATTGCAAGGTGCAATTCTGAAATTTTTTGCTTTTTCCTGCTCCTCTTAGCATGATAAAGAAGATTCAAAGAGAGTGAGATGCCAGCTCCTTTCATTCAGTCAGTAGCTTCAATCATTTCTGGACGTTTTTCAATGGCAAAAATCAATGAATATTGTAAATGCACAAACAGTAATTTCTCCGCATTGCAAGGTGCAATTCTGAAATTTTTTGCTTTTTCCTGCTCCTCTTAGCATGATAAAGAAGATTCAAAGAGAGTGAGATGCCAGATCCTTTCCTTCAGTCAGTAGCTTCAATCATTTCTGGTATATGAATAACATGATGTTTTTCAATGGCAAAAATCAATGAATTTTGTAAATGCACAAACAGTAATTTCTCCGCATTGCAAGGCGCAATTCTGAAATTTTTTGCTTTTTCCTGCTCCTCTTAGCATGATAAAGAAGATTCAAAGAGAGTGAGATGCCAGCTCCTTTCATTCAGTCAGTAGCTTCAATCATTTCTGGACATTTTTCAATGGCAAAAATCAATGAATATTGTAAATGCACAAACAGTAATTTCTCCGCATTGCAAGGTGCAATTCTGAAATTTTTTGCTTTTTCCTGCTCCTCTTAGCATGATAAAGAAGATTCAAAGAGAGTGAGATGCCAGCTCCTTTCATTCAGTCAGTAGCTTCAATCATTTCTGGACGTTTTTCAATGGCAAAAATCAATGAATATTGTAAATGCACAAACAGTAATTTCTCCGCATTGCAAGGTGCAATTCTGAAATTTTTTGCTTTTTCCTGCTCCTCTTAGCATGATAAAGAAGATTCAAAGAGAGTGAGATGCCAGATCCTTTCCTTCAGTCAGTAGCTTCAATCATTTCTGGTATATGAATAACATGATGTTTTTCAATGGCAAAAATCAATGAATTTTGTAAATGCACAAACAGTAATTTCTCCGCATTGCAAGGCGCAATTCTGAAATTTTTTGCTTTTTCCTGCTCCTCTTAGCATGATAAAGAAGATTCAAAGAGAGTGAGTTGCCAGCTCCTTTCATTCAGTCAGTAGCTTCAATCATTTCTGGACATTTTTCAATGGCAAAAATCAATGAATATTGTAAATGCACAAACAGTAATTTCTCCGCATTGCAAGGTGCAATTCTGAAATTTTTTGCTTTTTCCTGCTCCTCTTAGCATGATAAAGAAGATTCAAAGAGAGTGAGATGCCAGCTCCTTTCATTCAGTCAGTAGCTTCAATCATTTCTGGACGTTTTTCAATGGCAAAAATCAATGAATATTGTAAATGCACAAACAGTAATTTCCCCGCATTGCAAGGTGCAATTCTGAAATTTTTTGCTTTTTCCTGCTCCTCTTAGCATTATAAAGAAGATTCAAAGAGAGTGAGATGCCAGCTCCTTTCATTCAGTCAGTAGCTTCAATCATTTCTGGACGTTTTTCAATGGCAAAAATCAATGAATATTGTAAATGCACAAACAGTAATTTCTCCGCATTGCAAGGTGCAATTCTGAAATTTTTTGCTTTTTCCTGCTCCTCTTAGCATGATAAAGAAGATTCAAAGAGAGTGAGATGCCAGATCCTTTCCTTCAGTCAGTAGCTTCAATCATTTCTGGTATATGAATAACATGATGTTTTTCAATGGCAAAAATCAATGAATTTTGTAAATGCACAAACAGTAATTTCTCCGCATTGCAAGGCGCAATTCTGAAATTTTTTGCTTTTTCCTGCTCCTCTTAGCATGATAAAGAAGATTCAAAGAGAGTGAGATGCCAGCTCCTTTCATTCAGTCAGTAGCTTCAATCATTTCTGGACATTTTTCAATGGCAAAAATCAATGAATATTGTAAATGCACAAACAGTAATTTCTCCGCATTGCAAGGTGCAATTCTGAAATTTTTTGCTTTTTCCTGCTCCTCTTAGCATGATAAAGAAGATTCAAAGAGAGTGAGATGCCAGCTCCTTTCATTCAGTCAGTAGCTTCAATCATTTCTGGACGTTTTTCAATGGCAAAAATCAATGAATATTGTAAATGCACAAACAGTAATTTCTCCGCATTGCAAGGTGCAATTCTGAAATTTTTTGCTTTTTCCTGCTCCTCTTAGCATGATAAAGAAGATTCAAAGAGAGTGAGATGCCAGCTCCTTTCATTCAGTCAGTAGCTTCAATCATTTCTGGACGTTTTTCAATGGCAAAAATCAATGAATATTGTAAATGCACAAACAGTAATTTCTCCGCATTGCAATGTGCAATTCTGAAATTTTTTGCTTTTTCCTGCTCCTCTTAGCATGATAAAGAAGATTCAAAGAGAGTGAGATGCCAGCTCCTTTCATTCAGTCAGTAGCTTCAAACATTTCTGGTACATGAATAACATGATGTTTTTCAATGGCAAAAATCAATGAATATTGTAAATGCACAAACAGTAATTTCTCCGCATTGCAAGGTGCAATTCTGAAATTTTTTGCTTTTTCCTGCTCCTCTTAGCATGATAAAGAAGATTCAAAGAGAGTGAGATGCCAGCTCCTTTCGTTCAGTCAGTAGCTTCAATCATTTCTGGACGTTTTTCAATGGCAAAAATCATTGAATATTATAAATGCACAAACAGTAATTTCTCCACATTGCAAGGTGCAATTCTGAAATTTTTTACTTTTTCCTGCTCCTCTTAGCATGATAAAGAAGATTCAAAGAGAGTGAGATGTCAGCTCCTTTCATTCAGTCAGTAGCTTCAATCATTTCTGGTATATGAATAACATGATGTTTTTCAATGGCAAAAATCAATGAATATTGTAAATGCACAAACAGTAATTTCTCCGCATTGCAAGGTGCAATTCTGAAATTTTTTGCTTTTTCCTGCTCCTCTTAGCATGATAAAGAAGATTCAAAGAGAGTGAGATGCCAGCTCCTTTCATTCAGTCAGTAGCTTCAATCATTTCTGGACGTTTTTCAATGGCAAAAATCAATGAATATTGTAAATGCACAAACAGTAATTTCTCCGCATTGCAAGGTGCAATTCTGAAATTTTTTGCTTTTTCCTGCTCCTCTTAGCATGATAAACAAGATTCAAAGAGAGTGAGATGCCAGCTCATTTCATTCAGTCAGTAGCTTCAATCATTTCTGGACGTTTTTCAATGGCAAAAATCATTGAATATTGTATATGCACAAACAGTAATTTCTCCGCATTGCAAGGTGCAATTCTGAAATTTTTTACTTTTTCCTGCTCCTCTTAGCATGATAAAGAAGATTCAAAGAGAGTGAGATGCCAGCTCCTTTCATTCAGTCAGTAGCTTCAATCATTTCTGGTATATGAATAACATGATGTTTTTCAATGGCAAAAATCAATGAATTTTGTAAATGCACAAACAGTAATTTCTCCGCATTGCAAGGCGCAATTCTGAAATTTTTTGCTTTTTCCTGCTCCTCTTAGCATGATAAAGAAGATTCAAAGAGAGTGAGATGCCAGCTCCTTTCGTTCAGTCAGTAGCTTCAATCATTTCTGGACGTTTTTCAATGGCAAAAATCATTGAATATTATAAATGCACAAACAGTAATTTCTCCACATTGCAAGGTGCAATTCTGAAATTTTTTGCTTTTTCCTGCTCCTCTTAGCATGATAAAGAAGATTCAAAGAGAGTGAGATGCCAGCTCCTTTCATTCAGTCAGTAGCTTCAATCATTTCTGGTATATGAATAACATGATGTTTTTCAATAGCAAAAATCAATGAATATTGTAAATGCACAAACAGTAATTTCTCCGCATTGCAAGGTGCAATTCTGAAATTTTTTGCTTTTTCCTGCTCCTCTTAGCATGATAAAGAAGATTCAAAGAGAGTGAGATGCCAGCTCCTTTCATTCAGTCAGTAGCTTCAATCATTTCTGGACGTTTTTCAATGGCAAAAATCAATGAATATTGTAAATGCACAAACAGTAATTTCTCCGCATTGCAAGGTGCAATTCTGAAATTTTTTGCTTTTTCCTGCTCCTCTTAGCATGATAAACAAGATTCAAAGAGAGTGAGATGCCAGCTCCTTTCATTCAGTCAGTAGCTTCAATCATTTCTGGACGTTTTTCAATGGCAAAAATCATTGAATATTGTAAATGCACAAACAGTAATTTCTCCGCATTGCAAGGTGCAATTCTGAAATTTTTTACTTTTTCCTGCTCCTCTTAGCATGATAAAGAAGATTCAAAGAGAGTGAGATGCCAGCTCCTTTCATTCAGTCAGTAGCTTCAATCATTTCTGGTATATGAATAACATGATGTTTTTCAATCGCAAAAATCAATGAATTTTGTAAATGCACAAACAGTAATTTCTCCGCATTGCAAGGCGCAATTCTGAAATTTTTTGCTTTTTCCTGCTCCTCTTAGCATGATAAAGAAGATTCAAAGAGAGTGAGATGCCAGCTCCTTTCATTCAGTCAGTAGCTTCAATCATTTCTGGACATTTTTCAATGGCAAAAATCAATGAATATTGTAAATGCACAAACAGTAATTTCTCCGCATTGCAAGGTGCAATTCTGAAATTTTTTGCTTTTTCCTGCTCCTCTTAGCATGATAAAGAAGATTCAAAGAGAGTGAGATGCCAGCTCCTTTCATTCAGTCAGTAGCTTCAATCATTTCTGGACGTTTTTCAATGGCAAAAATCAATGAATATTGTAAATGCACAAACAGTAATTTCTCCGCATTGCAAGGTGCAATTCTGAAATTTTTTGCTTTTTCCTGCTCCTCTAAGCATGATAAAGAAGATTCAAAGAGAGTGAGATGCCATATCCTTTCCTTCAGTCAGTAGCTTCAATCATTTCTGGTATATGAATAACATGATGTTTTTCAATGGCAAAAATCAATGAATTTTGTAAATGCACAAACAGTAATTTCTCCGCATTGCAAGGCGCAATTCTGAAATTTTTTGCTTTTTCCTGCTCCTCTTAGCATGATAAAGAAGATTCAAAGAGAGTGAGATGCCAGCTCCTTTCATTCAGTCAGTAGCTTCAATCATTTCTGGACATTTTTCAATGGCAAAAATCAATGAATATTGTAAATGCACAAACAGTAATTTCTCCGCATTGCAAGGTGCAATTCTGAAATTTTTTGCTTTTTCCTGCTCCTCTTAGCATGATAAAGAAGATTCAAAGAGAGTGAGATGCCAGCTCCTTTCATTCAGTCAGTAGCTTCAATCATTTCTGGACGTTTTTCAATGGCAAAAATCAATGAATATTGTAAATGCACAAACAGTAATTTCTCCGCATTGCAAGGTGCAATTCTGAAATTTTTTGCTTTTTCCTGCTCCTCTTAGCATGATAAAGAAGATTCAAAGAGAGTGAGATGCCAGCTCCTTTCATTCAGTCAGTAGCTTCAATCATTTCTGGACGTTTTTCAATGGCAAAAATCAATGAATATTGTAAATGCACAAACAGTAATTTCTCCGCATTGCAAGGTGCAATTCTGAAATTTTTTGCTTTTTCCTGCTCCTCTTAGCATGATAAAGAAGATTCAAAGAGAGTGAGATGCCAGCTCCTTTCATTCAGTCAGTAGCTTCAATCATTTCTGGACGTTTTTCAATGGCAAAAATCAATGAATATTGTAAATGCACAAACTGTAATTTCTCCGCATTGCAAGGTGCAATTCTGAAATTTTTTGCTTTTTCCTGCTCCTCTTAGCATGATAAAGAAGATTCAAAGAGAGTGAGATGCCAGCTCCTTTCATTCAGTCAGTAGCTTCAATCATTTCTGGTATATGAATAACATGATGTTTTTCAATAGCAAAAATCAATGAATATTGTAAATGCACAAACAGTAATTTCTCCGCATTGCAAGGTGCAATTCTGAAATTTTTTGCTTTTTCCTGCTCCTCTTAGCATGATAAAGAAGATTCAAAGAGAGTGAGATGCCAGCTCCTTTCATTCAGTCAGTAGCTTCAATCATTTCTGGACATTTTTCAATGGCAAAAATCAATGAATATTGTAAATGCACAAACAGTAATTTCTCCGCATTGCAAGGTGCAATTCTGAAATTTTTTGCTTTTTCCTGCTCCTCTTAGCATGATAAACAAGATTCAAAGAGAGTGAGATGCCAGCTCCTTTCATTCAGTCAGTAGCTTCAATCATTTCTGGACGTTTTTCAATGGCAAAAATCATTGAATATTGTAAATGCACAAACAGTAATTTCTCCGCATTGCAAGGTGCAATTCTGAAATTTTTTGCTTTTTCCTGCTCCTCTTAGCATGATAAAGAAGATTCAAAGAGAGTGAGATGCCAGCTCCTTTCATTCAGTCAGTAGCTTCAATCATTTCTGGACGTTTTTCAATGGCAAAAATCAATGAATATTGTAAATGCACAAACAGTAATTTCTCCGCATTGCAAGGTGCAATTCTGAAATTTTTTGCTTTTTCCTGCTCCTCTTAGCATGATAAAGAAGATTCAAAGAGAGTGAGATGCCAGCTCCTTTCATTCAGTCAGTAGCTTCAATCATTTCTGGACGTTTTTCAATGGCAAAAATCAATGAATATTGTAAATGCACAAACAGTAATTTCTCCGCATTGCAAGGTGCAATTCTGAAATTTTTTGCTTTTTCCTGCTCCTCTTAGCATGATAAACAAGATTCAAAGAGAGTGAGATGCCAGCTCATTTCATTCAGTCAGTAGCTTCAATCATTTCTGGACGTTTTTCAATGGCAAAAATCATTGAATATTGTATATGCACAAACAGTAATTTCTCCGCATTGCAAGGTGCAATTCTGAAATTTTTTACTTTTTCCTGCTCCTCTTAGCATGATAAAGAAGATTCAAAGAGAGTGAGATGCCAGCTCCTTTCATTCAGTCAGTAGCTTCAATCATTTCTGGTATATGAATAACATGATGTTTTTCAATGGCAAAAATCAATGAATTTTGTAAATGCACAAACAGTAATTTCTCCGCATTGCAAGGCGCAATTCTGAAATTTTTTGCTTTTTCCTGCTCCTCTTAGCATGATAAAGAAGATTCAAAGAGAGTGAGATGCCAGCTCCTTTCATTCAGTCAGTAGCTTCAATCATTTCTGGACATTTTTCAATGGCAAAAATCAATGAATATTGTAAATGCACAAACAGTAATTTCTCCGCATTGCAAGGTGCAATTCTGAAATTTTTTGCTTTTTCCTGCTCCTCTTAGCATGATAAAGAAGATTCAAAGAGAGTGAGATGCCAGCTCCTTTCATTCAGTCAGTAGCTTCAATCATTTCTGGACGTTTTTCAATGGCAAAAATCAATGAATATTGTAAATGCACAAACAGTAATTTCCCCGCATTGCAAGGTGCAATTCTGAAATTTTTTGCTTTTTCCTGCTCTTCTTAGCATTATAAAGAAGATTCAAAGAGAGTGAGATGCCAGCTCCTTTCATTCAGTCAGTAGCTTCAATCATTTCTGGACGTTTTTCAATGGCAAAAATCAATGAATATTGTAAATGCACAAACAGTAATTTCTCCGCATTGCAAGGTGCAATTCTGAAATTTTTTGCTTTTTCCTGCTCCTCTTAGCATGATAAAGAAGATTCAAAGAGAGTGAGATGCCAGATCCTTTCCTTCAGTCAGTAGCTTCAATCATTTCTGGTATATGAATAACATGATGTTTTTCAATGGCAAAAATCAATGAATTTTGTAAATGCACAAACAGTAATTTCTCCGCATTGCAAGGTGCAATTCTGAAATTTTTTGCTTTTTCCTGCTCCTCTTAGCATGATAAAGAAGATTCAAAGAGAGTGAGATGCCAGCTCCTTTCATTCAGTCAGTAGCTTCAATCATTTCTGGACGTTTTTCAATGGCAAAAATCAATGAATATTGTAAATGCACAAACAGTAATTTCTCCGCATTGCAAGGTGCAATTCTGAAATTTTTTGCTTTTTCCTGCTCCTCTTAGCATGATAAAGAAGATTCAAAGAGAGTGAGATGCCAGCTCCTTTCATTCAGTCAGTAGCTTCAATCATTTCTGGACGTTTTTCAATGGCAAAAATCAATGAATATTGTAAATGCACAAACAGTAATTTCTCCGCATTGCAATGTGCAATTCTGAAATTTTTTGCTTTTTCCTGCTCCTCTTAGCATGATAAAGAAGATTCAAAGAGAGTGAGATGCCAGCTCCTTTCATTCAGTCAGTAGCTTCAAACATTTCTGGTACATGAATAACATGATGTTTTTCAATGGCAAAAATCAATGAATATTGTAAATGCACAAACAGTAATTTCTCCGCATTGCAAGGTGCAATTCTGAAATTTTTTGCTTTTTCCTGCTCCTCTTAGCATGATAAAGAAGATTCAAAGAGAGTGAGATGCCAGCTCCTTTCGTTCAGTCAGTAGCTTCAATCATTTCTGGACGTTTTTCAATGGCAAAAATCATTGAATATTATAAATGCACAAACAGTAATTTCTCCACATTGCAAGGTGCAATTCTGAAATTTTTTACTTTTTCCTGCTCCTCTTAGCATGATAAAGAAGATTCAAAGAGAGTGAGATGCCAGCTCCTTTCATTCAGTCAGTAGCTTCAATCATTTCTGGTATATGAATAACATGATGTTTTTCAATGGCAAAAATCAATGAATATTGTAAATGCACAAACAGTAATTTCTCCGCATTGCAAGGTGCAATTCTGAAATTTTTTGCTTTTTCCTGCTCCTCTTAGCATGATAAAGAAGATTCAAAGAGAGTGAGATGCCAGCTCCTTTCATTCAGTCAGTAGCTTCAATCATTTCTGGACGTTTTTCAATGGCAAAAATCAATGAATATTGTAAATGCACAAACAGTAATTTCTCCGCATTGCAAGGTGCAATTCTGAAATTTTTTGCTTTTTCCTGCTCCTCTTAGCATGATAAACAAGATTCAAAGAGAGTGAGATGCCAGCTCATTTCATTCAGTCAGTAGCTTCAATCATTTCTGGACGTTTTTCAATGGCAAAAATCATTGAATATTGTATATGCACAAACAGTAATTTCTCCGCATTGCAAGGTGCAATTCTGAAATTTTTTACTTTTTCCTGCTCCTCTTAGCATGATAAAGAAGATTCAAAGAGAGTGAGATGCCAGCTCCTTTCATTCAGTCAGTAGCTTCAATCATTTCTGGTATATGAATAACATGATGTTTTTCAATCGCAAAAATCAATGAATATTGTAAATGCACAAACAGTAATTTCTCCGCATTGCAAGGTGCAATTCTGAAATGTTTTGCTTTTTCCTGCTCCTCTTAGCATGATAAAGAAGATTCAAAGAGCGTGAGATGCCAGCTCCTTTCATTCAGTCAGTAGCTTCAATCATTTCTGGACGTTTTTCAATGGCAAAAATCAATGAATATTGTAAATGCACAAACAGTAATTTCTCCGCATTGCAAGGTGCAATTCTGAAATTTTTTGCTTTTTCCTGCTCCTCTAAGCATGATAAAGAAGATTCAAAGAGAGTGAGATGCCAGATCCTTTCCTTCAGTCAGTAGCTTCAATCATTTCTGGTATATGAATAACATGATGTTTTTCAATGGCAAAAATCAATGAATTTTGTAAATGCACAAACAGTAATTTCTCCGCATTGCAAGGCGCAATTCTGAAATTTTTTGCTTTTTCCTGCTCCTCTTAGCATGATAAAGAAGATTCAAAGAGAGTGAGATGCCAGCTCCTTTCATTCAGTCAGTAGCTTCAATCATTTCTGGACATTTTTCAATGGCAAAAATCAATGAATATTGTAAATGCACAAACAGTAATTTCTCCGCATTGCAAGGTGCAATTCTGAAATTTTTTGCTTTTTCCTGCTCCTCTTAGCATGATAAAGAAGATTCAAAGAGAGTGAGATGCCAGCTCCTTTCATTCAGTCAGTAGCTTCAATCATTTCTGGACGTTTTTCAATGGCAAAAATCAATGAATATTGTAAATGCACAAACAGTAATTTCTCCGCATTGCAAGGTGCAATTCTGAAATTTTTTGCTTTTTCCTGCTCCTCTTAGCATGATAAAGAAGATTCAAAGAGAGTGAGATGCCAGCTCCTTTCATTCAGTCAGTACCTTCAATCATTTCTGGACGTTTTTCAATGGCAAAAATCAATGAATATTGTAAATGCACAAACAGTAATTTCTCCGCATTGCAAGGTGCAATTCTGAAATTTTTTGCTTTTTCCTGCTCCTCTTAGCATGATAAAGAAGATTCAAAGAGAGTGAGATGCCAGCTCCTTTCATTCAGTCAGTAGCTTCAATCATTTCTGGACGTTTTTCAATGGCAAAAATCAATGAATATTGTAAATGCACAAACTGTAATTTCTCCGCATTGCAAGGTGCAATTCTGAAATTTTTTGCTTTTTCCTGCTCCTCTTAGCATGATAAAGAAGATTCAAAGAGAGTGAGATGCCAGCTCCTTTCATTCAGTCAGTAGCTTCAATCATTTCTGGTATATGAATAACATGATGTTTTTCAATAGCAAAAATCAATGAATATTGTAAATGCACAAACAGTAATTTCTCCGCATTGCAAGGTGCAATTCTGAAATTTTTTGCTTTTTCCTGCTCCTCTTAGCATGATAAAGAAGATTCAAAGAGAGTGAGATGCCAGCTCCTTTCATTCAGTCAGTAGCTTCAATCATTTCTGGACGTTTTTCAATGGCAAAAATCAATGAATATTGTAAATGCACAAACAGTAATTTCTCCGCATTGCAAGGTGCAATTCTGAAATTTTTTGCTTTTTCCTGCTCCTCTTAGCATGATAAAGAAGATTCAAAGAGAGTGAGATGCCAGCTCCTTTCATTCAGTCAGTACCTTCAATCATTTCTGGACGTTTTTCAATGGCAAAAATCAATGAATATTGTAAATGCACAAACAGTAATTTCTCCGCATTGCAAGGTGCAATTCTGAAATGTTTTGCTTTTTCCTGCTCCTCTTAGCATGATAAAGAAGATTCAAAGAGAGTGAGATGCCAGCTCCTTTCATTCAGTCAGTAGCTTCAATCATTTCTGGACGTTTTTCAATGGCAAAAATCAATGAATATTGTAAATGCACAAACTGTAATTTCTCCGCATTGCAAGGTGCAATTCTGAAATTTTTTGCTTTTTCCTGCTCCTCTTAGCATGATAAAGAAGATTCAAAGAGAGTGAGATGCCAGCTCCTTTCATTCAGTCAGTAGCTTCAATCATTTCTGGTATATGAATAACATGATGTTTTTCAATAGCAAAAATCAATGAATATTGTAAATGCACAAACAGTAATTTCTCCGCATTGCAAGGTGCAATTCTGAAATTTTTTGCTTTTTCCTGCTCCTCTTAGCATGATAAAGAAGATTCAAAGAGAGTGAGATGCCAGCTCCTTTCATTCAGTCAGTAGCTTCAATCATTTCTGGACGTTTTTCAATGGCAAAAATCAATGAATATTGTAAATGCACAAACAGTAATTTCTCCGCATTGCAATGTGCAATTCTGAAATTTTTTGCTTTTTCCTGCTCCTCTTAGCATGATAAAGAAGATTCAAAGAGAGTGAGATGCCAGCTCCTTTCATTCAGTCAGTAGCTTCAAACATTTCTGGTACATGAATAACATGATGTTTTTCAATGGCAAAAATCAATGAATATTGTAAATGCACAAACAGTAATTTCTCCGCATTGCAAGGTGCAATTCTGAAATTTTTTGCTTTTTCCTGCTCCTCTTAGCATGATAAAGAAGATTCAAAGAGAGTGAGATGCCAGCTCCTTTCGTTCAGTCAGTAGCTTCAATCATTTCTGGACGTTTTTCAATGGCAAAAATCATTGAATATTATAAATGCACAAACAGTAATTTCTCCACATTGCAAGGTGCAATTCTGAAATTTTTTACTTTTTCCTGCTCCTCTTAGCATGATAAAGAAGATTCAAAGAGAGTGAGATGCCAGCTCCTTTCATTCAGTCAGTAGCTTCAATCATTTCTGGTATATGAATAACATGATGTTTTTCAATGGCAAAAATCAATGAATATTGTAAATGCACAAACAGTAATTTCTCCGCATTGCAAGGTGCAATTCTGAAATTTTTTGCTTTTTCCTGCTCCTCTTAGCATGATAAAGAAGATTCAAAGAGAGTGAGATGCCAGCTCCTTTCATTCAGTCAGTAGCTTCAATCATTTCTGGACGTTTTTCAATGGCAAAAATCAATGAATATTGTAAATGCACAAACAGTAATTTCTCCGCATTGCAAGGTGCAATTCTGAAATTTTTTGCTTTTTCCTGCTCCTCTTAGCATGATAAACAAGATTCAAAGAGAGTGAGATGCCAGCTCATTTCATTCAGTCAGTAGCTTCAATCATTTCTGGACGTTTTTCAATGGCAAAAATCATTGAATATTGTAAATGCACAAACAGTAATTTCTCCGCATTGCAAGGTGCAATTCTGAAATTTTTTACTTTTTCCTGCTCCTCTTAGCATGATAAAGAAGATTCAAAGAGAGTGAGATGCCAGCTCCTTTCATTCAGTCAGTAGCTTCAATCATTTCTGGTATATGAATAACATGATGTTTTTCAATCGCAAAAATCAATGAATATTGTAAATGCACAAACAGTAATTTCTCCGCATTGCAAGGTGCAATTCTGAAATTTTTTGCTTTTTCCTGCTCCTCTTAGCATGATAAAGAAGATTCAAAGAGAGTGAGATGCCAGCTCCTTTCATTCAGTCAGTAGCTTCAATCATTTCTGGACGTTTTTCAATGGCAAAAATCAATGAATATTGTAAATGCACAAACAGTAATTTCTCCGCATTGCAAGGTGCAATTCTGAAATTTTTTGCTTTTTCCTGCTCCTCTTAGCATGATAAAGAAGATTCAAAGAGAGTGAGATGCCAGCTCCTTTCATTCAGTCAGTAGCTTCAATCATTTCTGGACGTTTTTCAATGGCAAAAATCAATGAATATTGTAAATGCACAAACAGTAATTTCTCCACATTGCAAGGTGCAATTCTGAAATTTTTTGCTTTTTCCTGCTCCTCTTAGCATGATAAACAAGATTCAAAGAGAGTGAGATGCCAGCTCATTTCATTCAGTCAGTAGCTTCAATCATTTCTGGACGTTTTTCAATGGCAAAAATCATTGAATATTGTATATGCACAAACAGTAATTTCTCCGCATTGCAAGGTGCAATTCTGAAATTTTTTACTTTTTCCTGCTCCTCTTAGCATGATAAAGAAGATTCAAAGAGAGTGAGATGCCAGCTCCTTTCATTCAGTCAGTAGCTTCAATCATTTCTGGTATATGAATAACATGATGTTTTTCAATCGCAAAAATCAATGAATATTGTAAATGCACAAACAGTAATTTCTCCGCATTGCAAGGTGCAATTCTGAAATGTTTTGCTTTTTCCTGCTCCTCTTAGCATGATAAAGAAGATTCAAAGAGAGTGAGATGCCAGCTCCTTTCATTCAGTCAGTAGCTTCAATCATTTCTGGACGTTTTTCAATGGCAAAAATCAATGAATATTGTAAATGCACAAACAGTAATTTCTCCGCATTGCAAGGTGCAATTCTGAAATTTTTTGCTTTTTCCTGCTCCTCTAAGCATGATAAAGAAGATTCAAAGAGAGTGAGATGCCAGATCCTTTCCTTCAGTCAGTAGCTTCAATCATTTCTGGTATATGAATAACATGATGTTTTTCAATGGCAAAAATCAATGAATTTTGTAAATGCACAAACAGTAATTTCTCCGCATTGCAAGGCGCAATTCTGAAATTTTTTGCTTTTTCCTGCTCCTCTTAGCATGATAAAGAAGATTCAAAGAGAGTGAGATGCCAGCTCCTTTCATTCAGTCAGTAGCTTCAATCATTTCTGGACATTTTTCAATGGCAAAAATCAATGAATATTGTAAATGCACAAACAGTAATTTCTCCGCATTGCAAGGTGCAATTCTGAAATTTTTTGCTTTTTCCTGCTCCTCTTAGCATGATAAAGAAGATTCAAAGAGAGTGAGATGCCAGCTCCTTTCATTCAGTCAGTAGCTTCAATCATTTCTGGACGTTTTTCAATGGCAAAAATCAATGAATATTGTAAATGCACAAACAGTAATTTCTCCGCATTGCAAGGTGCAATTCTGAAATTTTTTGCTTTTTCCTGCTCCTCTTAGCATGATAAAGAAGATTCAAAGAGAGTGAGATGCCAGCTCCTTTCATTCAGTCAGTACCTTCAATCTTTTCTGGACGTTTTTCAATGGCAAAAATCAATGAATATTGTAAATGCACAAACAGTAATTTCTCCGCATTGCAAGGTGCAATTCTGAAATTTTTTGCTTTTTCCTGCTCCTCTTAGCATGATAAAGAAGATTCAAAGAGAGTGAGATGCCAGCTCCTTTCATTCAGTCAGTAGCTTCAATCATTTCTGGACGTTTTTCAATGGCAAAAATCAATGAATATTGTAAATGCACAAACTGTAATTTCTCCGCATTGCAAGGTGCAATTCTGAAATTTTTTGCTTTTTCCTGCTCCTCTTAGCATGATAAAGAAGATTCAAAGAGAGTGAGATGCCAGCTCCTTTCATTCAGTCAGTAGCTTCAATCATTTCTGGTATATGAATAACATGATGTTTTTCAATAGCAAAAATCAATGAATATTGTAAATGCACAAACAGTAATTTCTCCGCATTGCAAGGTGCAATTCTGAAATTTTTTGCTTTTTCCTGCTCCTCTTAGCATGATAAAGAAGATTCAAAGAGAGTGAGATGCCAGCTCCTTTCATTCAGTCAGTAGCTTCAATCATTTCTGGACATTTTTCAATGGCAAAAATCAATGAATATTGTAAATGCACAAACAGTAATTTCTCCGCATTGCAAGGTGCAATTCTGAAATTTTTTGCTTTTTCCTGCTCCTCTTAGCATGATAAAGAAGATTCAAAGAGAGTGAGATGCCAGCTCCTTTCATTCAGTCAGTAGCTTCAATCATTTCTGGACGTTTTTCAATGGCAAAAATCAATGAATATTGTAAATGCACAAACAGTAATTTCTCCGCATTGCAAGGTGCAATTCTGAAATTTTTTGCTTTTTCCTGCTCCTCTTAGCATGATAAAGAAGATTCAAAGAGAGTGAGATGCCAGCTCCTTTCATTCAGTCAGTAGCTTCAATCATTTCTGGACGTTTTTCAATGGCAAAAATCAATGAATATTGTAAATGCACAAACAGTAATTTCTCCGCATTGCAATGTGCAATTCTGAAATTTTTTGCTTTTTCCTGCTCCTCTTAGCATGATAAAGAAGATTCAAAGAGAGTGAGATGCCAGCTCCTTTCATTCAGTCAGTAGCTTCAAACATTTCTGGTACATGAATAACATGATGTTTTTCAATGGCAAAAATCAATGAATATTGTAAATGCACAAACAGTAATTTCTCCGCATTGCAAGGTGCAATTCTGAAATTTTTTGCTTTTTCCTGCTCCTCTTAGCATGATAAAGAAGATTCAAAGAGAGTGAGATGCCAGCTCCTTTCGTTCAGTCAGTAGCTTCAATCATTTCTGGACGTTTTTCAATGGCAAAAATCATTGAATATTATAAATGCACAAACAGTAATTTCTCCACATTGCAAGGTGCAATTCTGAAATTTTTTACTTTTTCCTGCTCCTCTTAGCATGATAAAGAAGATTCAAAGATAGTGAGATGCCAGCTCCTTTCATTCAGTCAGTAGCTTCAATCATTTCTGGTATATGAATAACATGATGTTTTTCAATGGCAAAAATCAATGAATATTGTAAATGCACAAACAGTAATTTCTCCGCATTGCAAGGTGCAATTCTGAAATTTTTTGCTTTTTCCTGCTCCTCTTAGCATGATAAAGAAGATTCAAAGAGAGTGAGATGCCAGCTCCTTTCATTCAGTCAGTAGCTTCAATTATTTCTGGACGTTTTTCAATGGCAAAAATCAATGAATATTGTAAATGCACAAACAGTAATTTCTCCGCATTGCAAGGTGCAATTCTGAAATTTTTTGCTTTTTCCTGCTCCTCTTAGCATGATAAACAAGATTCAAAGAGAGTGAGATGCCAGCTCATTTCATTCAGTCAGTAGCTTCAATCATTTCTGGACGTTTTTCAATGGCAAAAATCATTGAATATTGTAAATGCACAAACAGTAATTTCTCCGCATTGCAAGGTGCAATTCTGAAATTTTTTACTTTTTCCTGCTCCTCTTAGCATGATAAAGAAGATTCAAAGAGAGTGAGATGCCAGCTCCTTTCATTCAGTCAGTAGCTTCAATCATTTCTGGTATATGAATAACATGATGTTTTTCAATCGCAAAAATCAATGAATATTGTAAATGCACAAACAGTAATTTCTCCGCATTGCAAGGTGCAATTCTGAAATTTTTTGCTTTTTCCTGCTCCTCTTAGCATGATAAAGAAGATTCAAAGAGAGTGAGATGCCAGCTCCTTTCATTCAGTCAGTAGCTTCAATCATTTCTGGACGTTTTTCAATGGCAAAAATCAATGAATATTGTAAATGCACAAACAGTAATTTCTCCGCATTGCAAGGTGCAATTCTGAAATTTTTTGCTTTTTCCTGCTCCTCTAAGCATGATAAAGAAGATTCAAAGAGAGTGAGATGCCAGATCCTTTCCTTCAGTCAGTAGCTTCAATCATTTCTGGTATATGAATAACATGATGTTTTTCAATGGCAAAAATCAATGAATTTTGTAAATGCACAAACAGTAATTTCTCCGCATTGCAAGGCGCAATTCTGAAATTTTTTGCTTTTTCCTGCTCCTCTTAGCATGATAAAGAAGATTCAAAGAGAGTGAGATGCCAGCTCCTTTCATTCAGTCAGTAGCTTCAATCATTTCTGGACATTTTTCAATGGCAAAAATCAATGAATATTGTAAATGCACAAACAGTAATTTCTCCGCATTGCAAGGTGCAATTCTGAAATTTTTTGCTTTTTCCTGCTCCTCTTAGCATGATAAAGAAGATTCAAAGAGAGTGAGATGCCAGCTCCTTTCATTCAGTCAGTAGCTTCAATCATTTCTGGACGTTTTTCAATGGCAAAAATCAATGAATATTGTAAATGCACAAACAGTAGTTTCTCCGCATTGCAAGGTGCAATTCTGAAATTTTTTGCTTTTTCCTGCTCCTCTTAGCATGATAAAGAAGATTCAAAGAGAGTGAGATGCCAGCTCCTTTCATTCAGTCAGTACCTTCAATCATTTCTGGACGTTTTTCAATGGCAAAAATCAATGAATATTGTAAATGCACAAACAGTAATTTCTCCGCATTGCAAGGTGCAATTCTGAAATTTTTTGCTTTTTCCTGCTCCTCTTAGCATGATAAAGAACATTCAAAGAGAGTGAGATGCCAGCTCCTTTCATTCAGTCAGTAGCTTCAATAATTTCTGGACGTTTTTCAATGGCAAAAATCAATGAATATTGTAAATGCACAAACTGTAATTTCTCCGCATTGCAAGGTGCAATTCTGAAATTTTTTGCTTTTTCCTGCTCCTCTTAGCATGATAAAGAAGATTCAAAGAGAGTGAGATGCCAGCTCCTTTCATTCAGTCAGTAGCTTCAATCATTTCTGGTATATGAATAACATGATGTTTTTCAATAGCAAAAATCAATGAATATTGTAAATGCACAAACAGTAATTTCTCCGCATTGCAAGGTGCAATTCTGAAATTTTTTGCTTTTTCCTGCTCCTCTTAGCATGATAAAGAAGATTCAAAGAGAGTGAGATGCCAGCTCCTTTCATTCAGTCAGTAGCTTCAATCATTTCTGGACATTTTTCAATGGCAAAAATCAATGAATATTGTAAATGCACAAACAGTAATTTCTCCGCATTGCAAGGTGCAATTCTGAAATTTTTTGCTTTTTCCTGCTCCTCTTAGCATGATAAAGAAGATTCAAAGAGAGTGAGATGCCAGCTCCTTTCATTCAGTCAGTAGCTTCAATCATTTCTGGACGTTTTTCAATGGCAAAAATCAATGAATATTGTAAATGCACAAACAGTAATTTCTCCGCATTGCAAGGTGCAATTCTGAAATTTTTTGCTTTTTCCTGCTCCTCTTAGCATGATAAAGAAGATTCAAAGAGAGTGAGATGCCAGCTCCTTTCATTCAGTCAGTAGCTTCAATCATTTCTGGATGTTTTTCAATGGCAAAAATCAATGAATATTGTAAATGCACAAACAGTAATTTCTCCGCATTGCAAGGTGCAATTCTGAAATTTTTTGCTTTTTCCTGCTCCTCTAAGCATGATAAAGAAGATTCAAAGAGAGTGAGATGCCAGATCCTTTCCTTCAGTCAGTAGCTTCAATCATTTCTGGTATATGAATAACATGATGTTTTTCAATGGCAAAAATCAATGAATTTTGTAAATGCACAAACAGTAATTTCTCCGCATTGCAAGGCGCAATTCTGAAATTTTTTGCTTTTTCCTGCTCCTCTTAGCATGATAAAGAAGATTCAAAGAGAGTGAGATGCCATCTCCTTTCATTCAGTCAGTAGCTTCAATCATTTCTGGACATTTTTCAATGGCAAAAATCAATGAATATTGTAAATGCACAAACAGTAATTTCTCCGCATTGCAAGGTGCAATTCTGAAATTTTTTGCTTTTTCCTGCTCCTCTTAGCATGATAAAGAAGATTCAAAGAGAGTGAGATGCCAGCTCCTTTCATTCAGTCAGTAGCTTCAATCATTTCTGGACGTTTTTCAATGGCAAAAATCAATGAATATTGTAAATGCACAAACAGTAATTTCTCCGCATTGCAAGGTGCAATTCTGAAATTTTTTGCTTTTTCCTGCTCCTCTTAGCATGATAAAGAAGATTCAAAGAGAGTGAGATGCCAGCTCCTTTCATTCAGTCAGTACCTTCAATCATTTCTGGACGTTTTTCAATGGCAAAAATCAATGAATATTGTAAATGCACAAACAGTAATTTCTCCGCATTGCAAGGTGCAATTCTGAAATTTTTTGCTTTTTCCTGCTCCTCTTAGCATGATAAAGAAGATTCAAAGAGAGTGAGATGCCAGCTCCTTTCATTCAGTCAGTAGCTTCAATCATTTCTGGACGTTTTTCAATGGCAAAAATCAATGAATATTGTAAATGCACAAACTGTAATTTCTCCGCATTGCAAGGTGCAATTCTGAAATTTTTTGCTTTTTCCTGCTCCTCTTAGCATGATAAAGAAGATTCAAAGAGAGTGAGATGCCAGCTCCTTTCATTCAGTCAGTAGCTTCAATCATTTCTGGTATATGAATAACATGATGTTTTTCAATCGCAAAAATCAATGAATATTGTAAATGCACAAACAGTAATTTCTCCGCATTGCAAGGTGCAATTCTGAAATTTTTTGCTTTTTCCTGCTCCTCTTAGCATGATAAAGAAGATTCAAAGAGAGTGAGATGCCAGCTCCTTTCCTTCAGTCAGTAGCTTCAATCATTTCTGGTATATGAATAACATGATGTTTTTCAATGGCAAAAATCAATGAATTTTGTAAATGCACAAACAGTAATTTCTCCGCATTGCAAGGCGCAATTCTGAAATTTTTTGCTTTTTCCTGCTCCTCTTAGCATGATAAAGAAGATTCAAAGAGAGTGAGATGCCAGCTCCTTTCATTCAGTCAGTAGCTTCAATCATTTCTGGACATTTTTCAATGGCAAAAATCAATGAATATTGTAAATGCACAAACAGTAATTTCTCCGCATTGCAAGGTGCAATTCTGAAATTTTTTGCTTTTTCCTGCTCCTCTTAGCATGATAAAGAAGATTCAAGGAGAGTGAGATGCCAGCTCCTTTCATTCAGTCAGTAGCTACAATCATTTCTGGACGTTTTTCAATGGCAAAAATCAATGAATATTGTAAATGCACAAACAGTAATTTCTCCGCATTGCAAGGTGCAATTCTGAAATTTTTTGCTTTTTCCTGCTCCTCTTAGCATGATAAAGAAGATTCAAAGAGAGTGAGGTGCCAGCTCCTTTCATTCAGTCAGGAGCTTCAAACATTTCTGGTATATGAATAACATGTTTTTCAATGGCAAAAATCAATGAATATTGTAAATGCACAAACAGTAATTTCTCCGCATTGCAAGGTGCAATTCTGAAATTTTTTGCTTTTTCCTGCTCCTCTTAGCATGATAAAGAAGATTCAAAGAGAGTGAGATGCCAGCTCCTTTCATTCAGTCAGTAGCTTCAATCATTTCTGGTATATGAATAACATGATGTTTTTCAATCGCAAAAATCAATGAATATTGTAAATGCACAAACAGTAATTTCTCCGCATTGCAAGGTGCAATTCTGAAATTTTTTGCTTTTTCCTGCTCCTCTTAGCATGATAAAGAAGATTCAAAGAGAGTGAGATGCCAGCTCCTTTCATTCAGTCAGTAGCTTCAATCATTTCTGGACGTTTTTCAATGGCAAAAATCAATGAATATTGTAAATGCACAAACAGTAATTTCTCCGCATTGCAAGGTGCAATTCTGAAATTTTTTGCTTTTTCCTGCTCCTCTAAGCATGATAAAGAAGATTCAAAGAGAGTGAGATGCCAGATCCTTTCCTTCAGTCAGTAGCTTCAATCATTTCTGGTATATGAATAACATGATGTTTTTCAATGGCAAAAATCAATGAATTTTGTAAATGCACAAACAGTAATTTCTCCGCATTGCAAGGCGCAATTCTGAAATTTTTTGCTTTTTCCTGCTCCTCTTAGCATGATAAAGAAGATTCAAAGAGAGTGAGATGCCAGCTCCTTTCATTCAGTCAGTAGCTTCAATCATTTCTGGACATTTTTCAATGGCAAAAATCAATGAATATTGTAAATGCACAAACAGTAATTTCTCCGCATTGCAAGGTGCAATTCTGAAATTTTTTGCTTTTTCCTGCTCCTCTTAGCATGATAAAGAAGATTCAAAGAGAGTGAGATGCCAGCTCCTTTCATTCAGTCAGTAGCTTCAATCATTTCTGGACGTTTTTCAATGGCAAAAATCAATGAATATTGTAAATGCACAAACAGTAGTTTCTCCGCATTGCAAGGTGCAATTCTGAAATTTTTTGCTTTTTCCTGCTCCTCTTAGCATGATAAAGAAGATTCAAAGAGAGTGAGATGCCAGCTCCTTTCATTCAGTCAGTACCTTCAATCATTTCTGGACGTTTTTCAATGGCAAAAATCAATGAATATTGTAAATGCACAAACAGTAATTTCTCCGCATTGCAAGGTGCAATTCTGAAATTTTTTGCTTTTTCCTGCTCCTCTTAGCATGATAAAGAACATTCAAAGAGAGTGAGATGCCAGCTCCTTTCATTCAGTCAGTAGCTTCAATAATTTCTGGACGTTTTTCAATGGCAAAAATCAATGAATATTGTAAATGCACAAACAGTAATTTCTCCGCATTGCAAGGTGCAATTCTGAAATTTTTTGCTTTTTCCTGCTCCTCTTAGCATGATAAAGAAGATTCAAAGAGAGTGAGATGCCAGCTCCTTTCATTCAGTCAGTAGCTTCAATCATTTCTGGTATATGAATAACATGATGTTTTTCAATAGCAAAAATCAATGAATATTGTAAATGCACAAACAGTAATTTCTCCGCATTGCAAGGTGCAATTCTGAAATTTTTTGCTTTTTCCTGCTCCTCTTAGCATGATAAAGAAGATTCAAAGAGAGTGAGATGCCAGCTCCTTTCATTCAGTCAGTAGCTTCAATCATTTCTGGACATTTTTCAATGGCAAAAATCAATGAATATTGTAAATGCACAAACAGTAATTTCTCCGCATTGCAAGGTGCAATTCTGAAATTTTTTGCTTTTTCCTGCTCCTCTTAGCATGATAAAGAAGATTCAAAGAGAGTGAGATGCCAGCTCCTTTCATTCAGTCAGTAGCTTCAATCATTTCTGGACGTTTTTCAATGGCAAAAATCAATGAATATTGTAAATGCACAAACAGTAATTTCTCCGCATTGCAAGGTGCAATTCTGAAATTTTTTGCTTTTTCCTGCTCCTCTTAGCATGATAAAGAAGATTCAAAGAGAGTGAGATGCCAGCTCCTTTCATTCAGTCAGTAGCTTCAATCATTTCTGGATGTTTTTCAATGGCAAAAATCAATGAATATTGTAAATGCACAAACAGTAATTTCTCCGCATTGCAAGGTGCAATTCTGAAATTTTTTGCTTTTTCCTGCTCCTCTAAGCATGATAAAGAAGATTCAAAGAGAGTGAGATGCCAGATCCTTTCCTTCAGTCAGTAGCTTCAATCATTTCTGGTATATGAATAACATGATGTTTTTCAATGGCAAAAATCAATGAAATTTGTAAATGCACAAACAGTAATTTCTCCGCATTGCAAGGCGCAATTCTGAAATTTTTTGCTTTTTCCTGCTCCTCTTAGCATGATAAAGAAGATTCAAAGAGAGTGAGATGCCATCTCCTTTCATTCAGTCAGTAGCTTCAATCATTTCTGGACATTTTTCAATGGCAAAAATCAATGAATATTGTAAATGCACAAACAGTAATTTCTCCGCATTGCAAGGTGCAATTCTGAAATTTTTTGCTTTTTCCTGCTCCTCTTAGCATGATAAAGAAGATTCAAAGAGAGTGAGATGCCAGCTCCTTTCATTCAGTCAGTAGCTTCAATCATTTCTGGACGTTTTTCAATGGCAAAAATCAATGAATATTGTAAATGCACAAACAGTAATTTCTCCGCATTGCAAGGTGCAATTCTGAAATTTTTTGCTTTTTCCTGCTCCTCTTAGCATGATAAAGAAGATTCAAAGAGAGTGAGATGCCAGCTCCTTTCATTCAGTCAGTACCTTCAATCATTTCTGGACGTTTTTCAATGGCAAAAATCAATGAATATTGTAAATGCACAAACAGTAATTTCTCCGCATTGCAAGGTGCAATTCTGAAATTTTTTGCTTTTTCCTGCTCCTCTTAGCATGATAAAGAAGATTCAAAGAGAGTGAGATGCCAGCTCCTTTCATTCAGTCAGTAGCTTCAATCATTTCTGGACGTTTTTCAATGGCAAAAATCAATGAATATTGTAAATGCACAAACTGTAATTTCTCCGCATTGCAAGGTGCAATTCTGAAATTTTTTGCTTTTTCCTGCTCCTCTTAGCATGATAAAGAAGATTCAAAGAGAGTGAGATGCCAGCTCCTTTCCTTCAGTCAGTAGCTTCAATCATTTCTGGTATATGAATAACATGATGTTTTTCAATGGCAAAAATCAATGAATTTTGTAAATGCACAAACAGTAATTTGTCCGCATTGCAAGGCGCAATTCTGAAATTTTTTGCTTTTTCCTGCTCCTCTTAGCATGATAAAGAAGATTCAAAGAGAGTGAGATGCCAGCTCCTTTCATTCAGTCAGTAGCTTCAATCATTTCTGGACATTTTTCAATGGCAAAAATCAATGAATATTGTAAATGCACAAACAGTAATTTCTCCGCATTGCAAGGTGCAATTCTGAAATTTTTTGCTTTTTCCTGCTCCTCTTAGCATGATAAAGAAGATTCAAGGAGAGTGAGATGCCAGCTCCTTTCATTCAGTCAGTAGCTACAATCATTTCTGGACGTTTTTCAATGGCAAAAATCAATGAATATTGTAAATGCACAAACAGTAATTTCTCCGCATTGCAAGGTGCAATTCTGAAATTTTTTGCTTTTTCCTGCTCCTCTTAGCATGATAAAGAAGATTCAAAGAGAGTGAGGTGCCAGCTCCTTTCATTCAGTCAGGAGCTTCAAACATTTCTGGTATATGAATAACATGTTTTTCAATGGCAAAAATCAATGAATATTGTAAATGCACAAACAGTAATTTCTCCGCATTGCAAGGTGCAATTCTGAAATTTTTTGCTTTTTCCTGCTCCTCTTAGCATGATAAAGAAGATTCAAAGAGAGTGAGATGCCAGCTCCTTTCATTCAGTCAGTAGCTTCAATCATTTCTGGACGTTTTTCAATGGCAAAAATCAATGAATATTGTAAATGCACAAACTGTAATTTCTCCGCATTGCAAGGTGCAATTCTGAAATTTTTTGCTTTTTCCTGCTCCTCTTAGCATGATAAAGAAGATTCAAAGAGAGTGAGATGCCAGCTCCTTTCATTCAGTCAGTAGCTTCAATCATTTCTGGACGTTTTTCAATGGCAAAAATCAATGAATATTGTAAATGCACAAACAGTAAATTCTCCGCATTGCAAGGTGCAATTCTGAAATTTTTTGCTTTTTCCTGCTCCTCTTAGCATGATAAAGAAGATTCAAAGAGAGTGAGATGCCAGCTCCTTTCCTTCAGTCAGTAGCTTCAATCATTTCTGGTATATGAATAACATGATGTTTTTCAATGGCAAAAATCAATGAATTTTGTAAATGCACAAACAGTAATTTCTCCGCATTGCAAGGCGCAATTCTGAAATTTTTTGCTTTTTCCTGCTCCTCTTAGCATGATAAAGAAGATTCAAAGAGAGTGAGATGCCAGCTCCTTTCATTCAGTCAGTAGCTTCAATCATTTCTGGACATTTTTCAATCGCAAAAATCAATGAATATTGTAAATGTACAAACAGTAATTTCTCCGCATTGCAAGGTGCAATTCTGAAATTTTTTGCTTTTTCCTGCTCCTCTTAGCATGATAAAGAAGATTCAAAGAGAGTGAGATGCCAGCTCCTTTCATTCAGTCAGTAGCTTCAATCATTTCTGGACGTTTTTCAATGGCAAAAATCAATGAATATTGTAAATGCACAAACAGTAATTTCTCCGCATTGCAAGGTGCAATTCTGAAATTTTTTGCTTTTTCCTGCTCCTCTTAGCATGATAAAGAAGATTCAAAGAGAGTGAGGTGCCAGCTCCTTTCATTCAGTCAGGAGCTTCAAACATTTCTGGTATATGAATAACATGTTTTTCAATGGCAAAAATCAATGAATATTGTAAATGCACAAACAGTAAATTCTCCGCATTGCAAGGTGCAATTCTGAAATTTTTTGCTTTTTCCTGCTCCTCTTAGCATGATAAAGAAGATTCAAAGAGAGTGAGATGCCAGCTCCTTTCATTCAGTCAGTAGCTTCAATCATTTCTGGACGTTTTTCAATGGCAAAAATCAATGAATATTGTAAATGCACAAACTGAAATTTCTCCGCATTGCAAGGTGCAATTCTGAAATTTTTTGCTTTTTCCTGCTCCTCTTAGCATGATAAAGAAGATTCAAAGAGAGTGAGATGCCAGCTCCTTTCATTCAGTCAGTAGCTTCAATCATTTCTGGACGTTTTTCAATGGCAAAAATCAACGAATATTGTAAATGCACAAACAGTAATTTCTCCGCATTGCAAGGTGCAATTCTGAAATTTTTTGCTTTTTCCTGCTCCTCTTAGCATAATAAAGAAGATTCAAAGAGAGTGAGATGCCAGCTCCTTTCATTCAGTCAGTAGCTTCAATCATTTCTGGACGTTTTTCAATGGCAAAAATCAATGAATATTGTAAATGCACAAACTGTAATTTCTCCGCATTGCAAGGTGCAATTCTGAAATTTTTTGCTTTTTCCTGCTCCACTTAGCATGATAAAGAAGATTCAAAGAGAGTGAGATGCCAGCTCCTTTCATTCAGTCAGTAGCTTCAATCATTTCTGGACGTTTTTCAATGGCAAAAATCAATGAATATTGTAAATGCACAAACAGTAATTTCTCCGCATTGCAAGTTGCAATTCTGAAATTTTTTGCTTTTTCCTGCTCCTCTTAGCATGATAAAGAAGATTCAAAGAGAGTGAGATGCCAGCTCCTTTCATTCAGTCAGTACCTTCAATCATTTCTGGACGTTTTTCAATGGCAAAAATCAATGAATATTGTAAATGCACAAACAGTAATTTCTCCGCATTGCAAGGTGCAATTCTGAAATTTTTTGCTTTTTCCTGCTCCTCTTAGCATGATAAAGAAGATTCAAAGAGAGTGAGATTCCAGCTCCTTTCATTCAGTCAGTAGCTTCAAACATTTCTGGTATATGAATAACATGATGTTTTTCAATGGCAAAAATCAATGAATATTGTAAATGCACAAACAGTAATTTCTCCGCATTGCAAGGTGCAATTCTGAAATTTTTTGCTTTTTCCTGCTCCTCTTAGCATGATAAAGAAGATTCAAAGAGAGTGAGATGCCAGCTCCTTTCATTCAGACAGTAGCTTCAATCATTTCTGGACGTTTTTCAATGGCAAAAATCAACGAATATTGTAAATGCACAAACAGTAATTTCTCCGCATTGCAAGGTGCAATTCTGAAATTTTTTGCTTTTTCCTGCTCCTCTTAGCATGATAAAGAAGATTCAAAGAGAGTGAGATGCCAGCTCCTTTCATTCAGTCAGTAGCTTCAATCATTTCTGGACGTTTTTCAATGGCAAAAATCAATGAATATTGTAAATGCACAAACTGTAATTTCTCCGCATTGCAAGGTGCAATTCTGAAATTTTTTGCTTTTTCCTGCTCCTCTTAGCATGATAAAGAAGATTCAAAGAGAGTGAGATGCCAGCTCCTTTCATTCAGTCAGTAGCTTCAATCATTTCTGGACGTTTTTCAATGGCAAAAATCAATGAATATTGTAAATGCACAAACAGTAAATTCTCCGCATTGCAAGGTGCAATTCTGAAATTTTTTGCTTTTTCCTGCTCCTCTTAGCATGATAAAGAAGATTCAAAGAGAGTGAGATGCCAGCTCCTTTCCTTCAGTCAGTAGCTTCAATCATTTCTGGTATATGAATAACATGATGTTTTTCAATGGCAAAAATCAATGAATTTTGTAAATGCACAAACAGTAATTTCTCCGCATTGCAAGGCGCAATTCTGAAATTTTTTGCTTTTTCCTGCTCCTCTTAGCATGATAAAGAAGATTCAAAGAGAGTGAGATGCCAGCTCCTTTCATTCAGTCAGTAGCTTCAATCATTTCTGGACATTTTTCAATGGCAAAAATCAATGAATATTGTAAATGCACAAACAGTAATTTCTCCGCATTGCAAGGTGCAATTCTGAAATTTTTTGCTTTTTCCTGCTCCTCTTAGCATGATAAAGAAGATTCAAAGAGAGTGAGATGCCAGCTCCTTTCATTCAGTCAGTAGCTTCAATCATTTCTGGACGTTTTTCAATGGCAAAAATCAATGAATATTGTAAATGCACAAACAGTAATTTCTCCGCATTGCAAGGTGCAATTCTGAAATTTTTTGCTTTTTCCTGCTCCTCTTAGCATGATAAAGAAGATTCAAAGAGAGTGAGGTGCCAGCTCCTTTCATTCAGTCAGGAGCTTCAAACATTTCTGGTATATGAATAACATGTTTTTCAATGGCAAAAATCAATGAATATTGTAAATGCACAAACAGTAAATTCTCCGCATTGCAAGGTGCAATTCTGAAATTTTTTGCTTTTTCCTGCTCCTCTTAGCATGATAAAGAAGATTCAAAGAGAGTGAGATGCCAGCTCCTTTCATTCAGTCAGTAGCTTCAATCATTTCTGGACGTTTTTCAATGGCAAAAATCAACGAATATTGTAAATGCACAAACAGTAATTTCTCCGCATTGCAAGGTGCAATTCTGAAATTTTTTGCTTTTTCCTGCTCCTCTTAGCATGATAAAGAAGATTCAAAGAGAGTGAGATGCCAGCTCCTTTCATTCAGTCAGTAGCTTCAATCATTTCTGGACATTTTTCAATGGCAAAAATCAATGAATATTGTAAATGCACAAACAGTAATTTCTCCGCATTGCAAGGTGCAATTCTGAAATTTTTTGCTTTTTCCTGCTCCTCTTAGCATGATAAAGAAGATTCAAGGAGAGTGAGATGCCAGCTCCTTTCATTCAGTCAGTAGCTACAATCATTTCTGGACGTTTTTCAATGGCAAAAATCAATGAATATTGTAAATGCACAAACAGTAATTTCTCCGCATTGCAAGGTGCAATTCTGAAATTTTTTGCTTTTTCCTGCTCCTCTTAGCATGATAAAGAAGATTCAAAGAGAGTGAGGTGCCAGCTCCTTTCATTCAGTCAGGAGCTTCAAACATTTCTGGTATATGAATAACATGTTTTTCAATGGCAAAAATCAATGAATATTGTAAATGCACAAACAGTAATTTCTCCGCATTGCAAGGTGCAATTCTGAAATTTTTTGCTTTTTCCTGCTCCTCTTAGCATGATAAAGAAGATTCAAAGAGAGTGAGATGCCAGCTCCTTTCATTCAGTCAGTAGCTTCAATCATTTCTGGACGTTTTTCAATGGCAAAAATCAATGAATATTGTAAATGCACAAACTGTAATTTCTCCGCATTGCAAGGTGCAATTCTGAAATTTTTTGCTTTTTCCTGCTCCTCTTAGCATGATAAAGAAGATTCAAAGAGAGTGAGATGCCAGCTCCTTTCATTCAGTCAGTAGCTTCAATCATTTCTGGACGTTTTTCAATGGCAAAAATCAACGAATATTGTAAATTCACAAACAGTAATTTCTCCGCATTGCAAGGTGCAATTCTGAAATTTTTTGCTTTTTCCTGCTCCTCTTAGCATGATAAAGAAGATTCAAAGAGAGTTAGATGCCAGCTCCGTTCATTCAGTCAGTAGCTTCAATCATTTCTGGACGTTTTTCAATGGCAAAAATCAATGAATATTGTAAATGCACAAACAGTAATTTCTCCGCATTGCAAGGTGCAATTCTGAAATTTTTTGCTTTTTCCTCCTCCTCTAAGCATGATAAAGAAGATTCAAAGAGAGTGAGATGCCAGATCCTTTCCTTCAGTCAGTAGCTTCAATCATTTCCGGTATATGAATAACATGATGTTTTTCAATGGCAAAAATCAATGAATTTTGTAAATGCACAAACAGTAATTTCTCCGCATTGCAAGGCGCAATTCTGAAATTTTTTGCTTTTTCCTGCTCCTCTTAGCATGATAAAGAAGATTCAAAGAGAGTGAGATGCCATCTCCTTTCATTCAGTCAGTAGCTTCAATCATTTCTGGACATTTTTCAATGGCAAAAATCAATGAATATTGTAAATGCACAAACAGTAATTTCTCCGCATTGCAAGGTGCAATTCTGAAATTTTTTGCTTTTTCCTGCTCCTCTTAGCATGATAAAGAAGATTCAAAGAGAGTGAGATGCCAGCTCCTTTCATTCAGTCAGTAGCTTCAATCATTTCTGGACGTTTTTCAATGGCAAAAATCAATGAATATTGTAAATGCACAAACAGTAATTTCTCCGCATTGCAAGGTGCAATTCTGAAATTTTTTGCTTTTTCCTGCTCCTCTTAGCATGATAAAGAAGATTCAAAGAGAGTGAGATGCCAGCTCCTTTCATTCAGTCAGTACCTTCAATCATTTCTGGACGTTTTTCAATGGCAAAAATCAATGAATATTGTAAATGCACAAACAGTAATTTCTCCGCATTGCAAGGTGCAATTCTGAAATTTTTTGCTTTTTCCTGCTCCTCTTAGCATGATAAAGAAGATTCAAAGAGAGTGAGATGCCAGCTCCTTTCATTCAGTCAGTAGCTTCAATCATTTCTGGTATATGAATAACATGATGTTTTTCAATCGCAAAAATCAATGAATATTGTAAATGCACAAACAGTAATTTCTCCGCATTGCAAGGTGCAATTCTGAAATTTTTTGCTTTTTCCTGCTCCTCTTAGCATGATAAAGAAGATTCAAAGAGAGTGAGATGCCAGCTCCTTTCCTTCAGTCAGTAGCTTCAATCATTTCTGGTATATGAATAACATGATGTTTTTCAATGGCAAAAATCAATGAATTTTGTAAATGCACAAACAGTAATTTCTCCGCATTGCAAGGTGCAATTCTGAAATTTATTGCTTTTTCCTGCTCCTCTTAGCATGATAAAGAAGATTCAAAGAGAGTGAGATGCCAGCTCCTTTCATTCAGTCAGTAGCTTCAATCATTTCTGGACATTTTTCAATGGCAAAAATCAATGAATATTGTAAATGCACAAACAGTAATTTCTCCGCATTGCAAGGTGCAATTCTGAAATTTTTTGCTTTTTCCTGCTCCTCTTAGCATGATAAAGAAGATTCAAGGAGAGTGAGATGCCAGCTCCTTTCATTCAGTCAGTAGCTACAATCATTTCTGGACGTTTTTCAATGGCAAAAATCAATGAATATTGTAAATGCACAAACAGTAATTTCTCCGCATTGCAAGGTGCAATTCTGAAATTTTTTGCTTTTTCCTGCTCCTCTTAGCATGATAAAGAAGATTCAAAGAGAGTGAGGTGCCAGCTCCTTTCATTCAGTCAGGAGCTTCAAACATTTCTGGTATATGAATAACATGTTTTTCAATGGCAAAAATCAATGAATATTGTAAATGCACAAACAGTAATTTCTCCGCATTGCAAGGTGCAATTCTGAAATTTTTTGCTTTTTCCTGCTCCTCTTAGCATGATAAAGAAGATTCAAAGAGAGTGAGATGCCAGCTCCTTTCATTCAGTCAGTAGCTTCAATCATTTCTGGACGTTTTTCAATGGCAAAAATCAATGAATATTGTAAATGCACAAACTGTAATTTCTCCGCATTGCAAGGTGCAATTCTGAAATTTTTTGCTTTTTCCTGCTCCTCTTAGCATGATAAAGAAGATTCAAAGAGAGTGAGATGCCAGCTCCTTTCATTCAGTCAGTAGCTTCAATCATTTCTGGACGTTTTTCAATGGCAAAAATCAACGAATATTGTAAATTCACAAACAGTAATTTCTCCGCATTGCAAGGTGCAATTCTGAAATTTTTTGCTTTTCCCTGCTCCTCTTAGCATGATAAAGAAGATTCAAAGAGAGTGAGATGCCAGCTCCTTTCATTCAGTCAGTAGCTTCAATCATTTCTGGACGTTTTTCAATGGCAAAAATCAATGAATATTGTAAATGCACAAACTGTAATTTCTCCGCATTGCAAGGTGCAATTCTGAAATTTTTTGCTTTTTCCTGCTCCTCTTAGCATGATAAAGAAGATTCAAAGAGAGTGAGATGCCAGCTCCTTTCATTCAGTCAGTAGCTTCAATCATTTCTGGACGTTTTTCAATGGCAAAAATCAATGAATATTGTAAATGCACAAACAGTAAATTCTCCGCATTGCAAGGTGCAATTCTGAAATTTTTTGCTTTTTCCTGCTCCTCTTAGCATGATAAAGAAGATTCAAAGAGAGTGAGATGCCAGCTCCTTTCCTTCAGTCAGTAGCTTCAATCATTTCTGGTATATGAATAACATGATGTTTTTCAATGGCAAAAATCAATGAATTTTGTAAATGCACAAACAGTAATTTCTCCGCATTGCAAGGCGCAATTCTGAAATTTTTTGCTTTTTCCTGCTCCTCTTAGCATGATAAAGAAGATTCAAAGAGAGTGAGATGCCAGCTCCTTTCATTCAGTCAGTAGCTTCAATCATTTCTGGACATTTTTCAATGGCAAAAATCAATGAATATTGTAAATGTACAAACAGTAATTTCTCCGCATTGCAAGGTGCAATTCTGAAATTTTTTGCTTTTTCCTGCTCCTCTTAGCATGATAAAGAAGATTCAAAGAGAGTGAGATGCCAGCTCCTTTCATTCAGTCAGTAGCTTCAATCATTTCTGGACGTTTTTCAATGGCAAAAATCAATGAATATTGTAAATGCACAAACAGTAATTTCTCCGCATTGCAAGGTGCAATTCTGAAATTTTTTGCTTTTTCCTGCTCCTCTTAGCATGATAAAGAAGATTCAAAGAGAGTGAGGTGCCAGCTCCTTTCATTCAGTCAGGAGCTTCAAACATTTCTGGTATATGAATAACATGTTTTTCAATGGCAAAAATCAATGAATATTGTAAATGCACAAACAGTAAATTCTCCGCATTGCAAGGTGCAATTCTGAAATTTTTTGCTTTTTCCTGCTCCTCTTAGCATGATAAAGAAGATTCAAAGAGAGTGAGATGCCAGCTCCTTTCATTCAGTCAGTAGCTTCAATCATTTCTGGACGTTTTTCAATGGCAAAAATCAATGAATATTGTAAATGCACAAACTGAAATTTCTCCGCATTGCAAGGTGCAATTCTGAAATTTTTTGCTTTTTCCTGCTCCTCTTAGCATGATAAAGAAGATTCAAAGAGAGTGAGATGCCAGCTCCTTTCATTCAGTCAGTAGCTTCAATCATTTCTGGACGTTTTTCAATGGCAAAAATCAACGAATATTGTAAATGCACAAACAGTAATTTCTCCGCATTGCAAGGTGCAATTCTGAAATTTTTTGCTTTTTCCTGCTCCTCTTAGCATAATAAAGAAGATTCAAAGAGAGTGAGATGCCAGCTCCTTTCATTCAGTCAGTAGCTTCAATCATTTCTGGACGTTTTTCATTGGCAAAAATCAATGAATATTGTAAATGCACAAACTGTAATTTCTCCGCATTGCAAGGTGCAATTCTGAAATTTTTTGCTTTTTCCTGCTCCACTTAGCATGATAAAGAAGATTCAAAGAAAGTGAGATGCCAGCTCCTTTCATTCAGTCAGTAGCTTCAATCATTTCTGGACGTTTTTCAATGGCAAAAATCAATGAATATTGTAAATGCACAAACAGTAATTTCTCCGCATTGCAAGTTGCAATTCTGAAATTTTTTGCTTTTTCCTGCTCCTCTTAGCATGATAAAGAAGATTCAAAGAGAGTGAGATGCCAGCTCCTTTCATTCAGTCAGTACCTTCAATCATTTCTGGACGTTTTTCAATGGCAAAAATCAATGAATATTGTAAATGCACAAACAGTAATTTCTCCGCATTGCAAGGTGCAATTCTGAAATTTTTTGCTTTTTCCTGCTCCTCTTAGCATGATAAAGAAGATTCAAAGAGAGTGAGATGCCAGCTCCTTTCATTCAGTCAGTAGCTTCAATCATTTCTGGACGTTTTTCAATGGCAAAAATCAATGAATATTGTAAATGCACAAACAGTAAATTCTCCGCATTGCAAGGTGCAATTCTGAAATTTTTTGCTTTTTCCTGCTCCTCTTAGCATGATAAAGAAGATTCAAAGAGAGTGAGATGCCAGCTCCTTTCCTTCAGTCAGTAGCTTCAATCATTTCTGGTATATGAATAACATGATGTTTTTCAATGGCAAAAATCAATGAATTTTGTAAATGCACAAACAGTAATTTCTCCGCATTGCAAGGCGCAATTCTGAAATTTTTTGCTTTTTCCTGCTCCTCTTAGCATGATAAAGAAGATTCAAAGAGAGTGAGATTCCAGCTCCTTTCATTCAGTCAGTAGCTTCAATCATTTCTGGACATTTTTCAATGGCAAAAATCAATGAATATTGTAAATGCACAAACAGTAATTTCTCCGCATTGCAAGGTGCAATTCTGAAATTTTTTGCTTTTTCCTGCTCCTCTTAGCATGATAAAGAAGATTCAAAGAGAGTGAGATGCCAGCTCCTTTCATTCAGTCAGTAGCTTCAATCATTTCTGGACGTTTTTCAATGGCAAAAATCAATGAATATTGTAAATGCACAAACAGTAATTTCTCCGCATTGCAAGGTGCAATTCTGAAATTTTTTGCTTTTTCCTGCTCCTCTTAGCATGATAAAGAAGATTCAAAGAGAGTGAGGTGCCAGTTCCTTTCATTCAGTCAGGAGCTTCAAACATTTCTGGTATATGAATAACATGTTTTTCAATGGCAAAAATCAATGAATATTGTAAATGCACAAACAGTAAATTCTCCGCATTGCAAGGTGCAATTCTGAAATTTTTTGCTTTTTCCTGCTCCTCTTAGCATGATAAAGAAGATTCAAAGAGAGTGAGATGCCAGCTCCTTTCATTCAGTCAGTAGCTTCAATCATTTCTGGACGTTTTTCAATGGCAAAAATCAACGAATATTGTAAATGCACAAACAGTAATTTCTCCGCATTGCAAGGTGCAATTCTGAAATTTTTTGCTTTTTCCTGCTCCTCTTAGCATGATAAAGAAGATTCAAAGAGAGTTAGATGCCAGCTCCTTTCATTCAGTCAGTAGCTTCAATCATTTCTGGACATTTTTCAATGGCAAAAATCAATGAATATTGTAAATGCACAAACAGTAATTTCTCCGCATTGCAAGGTGCAATTCTGAAATTTTTTGCTTTTTCCTGCTCCTCTTAGCATGATAAAGAAGATTCAAGGAGAGTGAGATGCCAGCTCCTTTCATTCAGTCAGTAGCTACAATCATTTCTGGACGTTTTTCAATGGCAAAAATCAATGAATATTGTAAATGCACAAACAGTAATTTCTCCGCATTGCAAGGTGCAATTCTGAAATTTTTTGCTTTTTCCTGCTCCTCTTAGCATGATAAAGAAGATTCAAAGAGAGTGAGGTGCCAGCTCCTTTCATTCAGTCAGGAGCTTCAAACATTTCTGGTATATGAATAACATGTTTTTCAATGGCAAAAATCAATGAATATTGTAAATGCACAAACAGTAATTTCTCCGCATTGCAAGGTGCAATTCTGAAATTTTTTGCTTTTTCCTGCTCCACTTAGCATGATAAAGAAGATTCAAAGAGAGTGAGATGCCAGCTCCTTTCATTCAGTCAGTAGCTTCAATCATTTCTGGACGTTTTTCAATGGCAAAAATCAATGAATATTGTAAATGCACAAACTGTAATTTCTCCGCATTGCAAGGTGCAATTCTGAAATTTTTTGCTTTTTCCTGCTCCTCTTAGCATGATAAAGAAGATTCAAAGAGAGTGAGATGCCAGCTCCTTTCATTCAGTCAGTAGCTTCAATCATTTCTGGACGTTTTTCAATGGCAAAAATCAACGAATATTGTAAATTCACAAACAGTAATTTCTCCGCATTGCAAGGTGCAATTCTGAAATTTTTTGCTTTTTCCTGCTCCTCTTAGCATGATAAAGAAGATTCAAAGAGAGTGAGATGCCAGCTCCTTTCATTCAGTCAGTAGCTTCAATCATTTCTGGACGTTTTTCAATGGCAAAAATCAATGAATATTGTAAATGCACAAACTGTAATTTCTCCGCATTGCAAGGTGCAATTCTGAAATTTTTTGCTTTTTCCTGCTCCTCTTTGCATGATAAAGAAGATTCAAAGAGAGTGAGATGCCAGCTCCTTTCATTCAGTCAGTAGCTTCAATCATTTCTGGACGTTTTTCAATGGCAAAAATCAATGAATATTGTAAATGCACAAACAGTAAATTCTCCGCATTGCAAGGTGCAATTCTGAAATTTTTTGCTTTTTCCTGCTCCTCTTAGCATGATAAAGAAGATTCAAAGAGAGTGAGATGCCAGCTCCTTTCCTTCAGTCAGTAGCTTCAATCATTTCTGGTATATGAATAACATGATGTTTTTCAATGGCAAAAATCAATGAATTTTGTAAATGCACAAACAGTAATTTCTCCGCATTGCAAGGCGCAATTCTGAAATTTTTTGCTTTTTCCTGCTCCTCTTAGCATGATAAAGAAGATTCAAAGAGAGTGAGATGCCAGCTCCTTTCATTCAGTCAGTAGCTTCAATCATTTCTGGACATTTTTCAAAGGCAAAAATCAATGAATATTGTAAATGTACAAACAGTAATTTCTCCGCATTGCAAGGTGCAATTCTGAAATTTTTTGCTTTTTCCTGCTCCTCTTAGCATGATAAAGAAGATTCAAAGAGAGTGAGATGCCAGCTCCTTTCATTCAGTCAGTAGCTTCAATCATTTCTGGACGTTTTTCAATGGCAAAAATCAATGAATATTGTAAATGCACAAACAGTAATTTCTCCGCATGGCAAGGTGCAATTCTGAAATTTTTTGCTTTTTCCTGCTCCTCTTAGCATGATAAAGAAGATTCAAAGAGAGTGAGGTGCCAGCTCCTTTCATTCAGTCAGGAGCTTCAAACATTTCTGGTATATGAATAACATGTTTTTCAATGGCAAAAATCAATGAATATTGTAAATGCACAAACAGTAAATTCTCCGCATTGCAAGGTGCAATTCTGAAATTTTTTGCTTTTTCCTGCTCCTCTTAGCATGATAAAGAAGATTCAAAGAGAGTGAGATGCCAGCTCCTTTCATTCAGTCAGTAGCTTCAATCATTTCTGGACGTTTTTCAATGGCAAAAATCAATGAATATTGTAAATGCACAAACTGTAATTTCTCCGCATTGCAAGGTGCAATTCTGAAATTTTTTGCTTTTTCCTGCTCCTCTTAGCATGATAAAGAAGATTCAAAGAGAGTGAGATGCCAGCTCCTTTCATTCAGTCAGTAGCTTCAATCATTTCTGGACGTTTTTCAATGGCAAAAATCAACGAATATTGTAAATGCACAAACAGTAATTTCTCCGCATTGCAAGGTGCAATTCTGAAATTTTTTGCTTTTTCCTGCTCCTCTTAGCATGATAAAGAAGATTCAAAGAGAGTGAGATGCCAGCTCCTTTCATTCAGTCAGTAGCTTCAATCATTTCTGGACGTTTTTCAATGGCAAAAATCAATGAATATTGTAAATGCACAAACTGTAATTTCTCCGCATTGCAAGGTGCAATTCTGAAATTTTTTGCTTTTTCCTGCTCCACTTAGCATGATAAAGAAGATTCAAAGAGAGTGAGATGCCAGCTCCTTTCATTCAGTCAGTAGCTTCAATCATTTCTGGACGTTTTTCAATGGCAAAAATCAATGAATATTGTAAATGCACAAACAGTAATTTCTCCGCATTGCAAGTTGCAATTCTGAAATTTTTTGCTTTTTCCTGCTCCTCTTAGCATGATAAAGAAGATTCAAAGAGAGTGAGATGCCAGCTCCTTTCATTCAGTCAGTACCTTCAATCATTTCTGGACGTTTTTCAATGGCAAAAATCAATGAATATTGTAAATGCACAAACAGTAATTTCTCCGCATTGCAAGGTGCAATTCTGAAATTTTTTGCTTTTTCCTGCTCCTCTTAGCATGATAAAGAAGATTCAAAGAGAGTGAGATGCCAGCTCCTTTCATTCAGTCAGTAGCTTCAATCATTTCTGGACGTTTTTCAATGGCAAAAATCAATGAATATTGTAAATGCACAAACTGTAATTTCTCCGCATTGCAAGGTGCAATTCTGACATTTTTTGCTTTTTCCTGCTCCACTTAGCATGATAAAGAAGATTCAAAGAGAGTGAGATGCCAGCTCCTTTCATTCAGTCAGTAGCTTCAATCATTTCTGGACGTTTTTCAATGGCAAAAATCAATGAATATTGTAAATGCACAAACAGTAAATTCTCCGCATTGCAAGGTGCAATTCTGAAATTTTTTGCTTTTTCCTGCTCCTCTTAGCATGATAAAGAAGATTCAAAGAGAGTGAGATGCCAGCTCCTTTCCTTCAGTCAGTAGCTTCAATCATTTCTGGTATATGAATAACATGATGTTTTTCAATGGCAAAAATCAATGAATTTTGTAAATGCACAAACAGTAATTTCTCCGCATTGCAAGGCGCAATTCTGAAATTTTTTGCTTTTTCCTGCTCCTCTTAGCATGATAAAGAAGATTTAAAGAGAGTGAGATGCCAGCTCCTTTCATTCAGTCAGTAGCTTCAATCATTTCTGGACATTTTTCAATGGCAAAAATCAATGAATATTGTAAATGCACAAACAGTAATTTCTCCGCATTGCAAGGTGCAATTCTGAAATTTTTTGCTTTTTCCTGCTCCTCTTAGCATGATAAAGAAGATTCAAAGAGAGTGAGATGCCAGCTCCTTTGATTCAGTCAGTAGCTTCAATCATTTCTGGTATATGAATAACATGATGTTTTTCAATGGCAAAAATCAATGAATTTTGTAAATGCACAAACAGTAATTTCTCCGCATTGCAAGGCGCAATTCTGAAATTTTTTGCTTTTTCCTGCTCCTCTTAGCATGATAAAGAAGATTCAAAGAGAGTGAGATGCCAGCTCCTTTCATTCAGTCAGTAGCTTCAATCATTTCTGGACATTTTTCAATGGCAAAAATCAATGAATATTGTAAATGTACAAACAGTAATTTCTCCGCATTGCAAGGTGCAATTCTGAAATTTTTTGCTTTTTCCTGCTCCTCTTAGCATGATAAAGAAGATTCAAAGAGAGTGAGATGCCAGCTCCTTTCATTCAGCCAGTAGCTTCAATCATTTCTGGACGTTTTTCAATGGCAAAAATCAATGAATATTGTAAATGCACAAACAGTAATTTCTCCGCATTGCAAGGTGCAATTCTGAAATTTTTTGCTTTTTCCTGCTCCTCTTAGCATGATAAAGAAGATTCAAAGAGAGTGAGGTGCCAGCTCCTTTCATTCAGTCAGGAGCTTCAAACATTTCTGGTATATGAATAACATGTTTTTCAATGGCAAAAATCAATGAATATTGTAAATGCACAAACAGTAAATTCTCCGCATTGCAAGGTGCAATTCTGAAATTTTTTGCTTTTTCCTGCTCCTCTTAGCATGATAAAGAAGATTCAAAGAGAGTGAGATGCCAGCTCCTTTCATTCAGTCAGTAGCTTCAATCATTTCTGGACGTTTTTCAATGGCAAAAATCAATGAATATTGTAAATGCACAAACTGTAATTTCTCCGCATTGCAAGGTGCAATTCTGAAATTTTTTGCTTTTTCCTGCTCCTCTTAGCATGATAAAGAAGATTCAAAGAGAGTGAGATGCCAGCTCCTTTCATTCAGTCAGTAGCTTCAATCATTTCTGGATGTTTTTCAATGGCAAAAATCAACGAATATTGTAAATGCACAAACAGTAATTTCTCCGCATTGCAAGGTGCAATTCTGAAATTTTTTGCTTTTTCCTGCTCCTCTTAGCATGATAAAGAAGATTCAAAGAGAGTGAGATGCCAGCTCCTTTCATTCAGTCAGTAGCTTCAATCATTTCTGGACGTTTTTCAATGGCAAAAATCAATGAATATTGTAAATGCACAAACTGTAATTTCTCCGCATTGCAAGGTGCAATTCTGAAATTTTTTGCTTTTTCCTGCTCCACTTAGCATGATAAAGAAGATTCAAAGAGAGTGAGATGCCAGCTCCTTTCATTCAGTCAGTAGCTTCAATCATTTCTGGACGTTTTTCAATGGCAAAAATCAATGAATATTGTAAATGCACAAACAGTAATTTCTCCGCATTGCAAGTTGCAATTCTGAAATTTTTTGCTTTTTCCTGCTCCTCTTAGCATGATAAAGAAGATTCAAAGAGAGTGAGATGCCAGCTCCTTTCATTCAGTCAGTACCTTCAATCATTTCTGGACGTTTTTCAATGGCAAAAATCAATGAATATTGTAAATGCACAAACAGTAATTTCTCCGCATTGCAAGGTGCAATTCTGAAATTTTTTGCTTTTTCCTGCTCCTCTTAGCATGATAAAGAAGATTCAAAGAGAGTGAGATGCCAGCTCCTTTCATTCAGTCAGTAGCTTCAAACATTTCTGGTATATGAATAACATGATGTTTTTCAATGGCAAAAATCAATGAATATTGTAAATGCACAAACAGTAATTTCTCCGCATTGCAAGGTGCAATTCTGAAATTTTTTGCTTTTTCCTGCTCCTTTTAGCATGATAAAGAAGATTCAAAGAGAGTGAGATGCCAGCTCCTTTCATTCAGTCAGTAGCTTCAATCATTTCTGGACGTTTTTCAATGGCAAAAATCAACGAATATTGTAAATGCACAAACAGTAATTTCTCCGCATTGCAAGGTGCAATTCTGAAATTTTTTGCTTTTTCCTGCTCCTCTTAGCATGATAAAGAAGATTCAAAGAGAGTGAGATGCCAGCTCCTTTCATTCAGTCAGTAGCTTCAATCATTTCTGGACGTTTTTCAATGGCAAAAATCAATGAATATTGTAAATGCACAAACTGTAATTTCTCCGCATTGCAAGGTGCAATTCTGAAATTTTTTGCTTTTTCCTGCTCCTCTTAGCATGATAAAGAAGATTCAAAGAGAGTGAGATGCCAGCTCCTTTCATTCAGTCAGTAGCTTCAATCATTTCTGGACGTTTTTCAATGGCAAAAATCAATGAATATTGTAAATGCACAAACAGTAAATTCTCCGCATTGCAAGGTGCAATTCTGAAATTTTTTGCTTTTTCCTGCTCCTCTTAGCATGATAAAGAAGATTCAAAGAGAGTGAGATGCCAGCTCCTTTCATTCAGTCAGTAGCTTCAATCATTTCTGGACGTTTTTCAATGGCAAAAATCAATGAATATTGTAAATGCACAAACTGTAATTTCTCCGCATTGCAAGGTGCAATTCTGAAATTTTTTGCTTTTTCCTGCTCCTCTTAGCATGATAAAGAAGATTCAAAGAGAGTGAGATGCCAGCTCCTTTCATTCAGTCAGTAGCTTCAATCATTTCTGGACGTTTTTCAATGGCAAAAATCAATGAATATTGTAAATGCACAAACAGTAAATTCTCCGCATTGCAAGGTGCAATTCTGAAATTTTTTGCTTTTTCCTGCTCCTCTTAGCATGATAAAGAAGATTCAAAGAGAGTGAGATGCCAGCTCCTTTCATTCAGTCAGTAGCTTCAATCATTTCTGGACGTTTTTCAATGGCAAAAATCAATGAATATTGTAAATGCACAAACTGTAATTTCTCCGCATTGCAAGGTGCAATTCTGAAATTTTTTGCTTTTTCCTGCTCCACTTAGCATGATAAAGAAGATTCAAAGAGAGTGAGATGCCAGCTCCTTTCATTCAGTCAGTAGCTTCAATCATTTCTGGACGTTTTTCAATGGCAAAAATCAATGAATATTGTAAATGCACAAACAGTAATTTCTCCGCATTGCAAGTTGCAATTCTGAAATTTTTTGCTTTTTCCTGCTCCTCTTAGCATGATAAAGAAGATTCAAAGAGAGTGAGATGCCAGCTCCTTTCATTCAGTCAGTACCTTCAATCATTTCTGGACGTTTTTCAATGGCAAAAATCAATGAATATTGTAAATGCACAAACAGTAATTTCTCCGCATTGCAAGGTGCAATTCTGAAATTTTTTGCTTTTTCCTGCTCCTCTTAGCATGATAAAGAAGATTCAAAGAGAGTGAGATGCCAGCTCCTTTCATTCAGTCAGTAGCTTCAAACATTTCTGGTATATGAATAACATGATGTTTTTCAATGGCAAAAATCAATGAATATTGTAAATGCACAAACAGTAATTTCTCCGCATTGCAAGGTGCAATTCTGAAATTTTTTGCTTTTTCCTGCTCCTCTTAGCATGATAAAGAAGATTCAAAGAGAGTGAGATGCCAGCTCCTTTCATTCAGTCAGTAGCTTCAATCATTTCTGGACGTTTTTCAATGGCAAAAATCAACGAATATTGTAAATGCACAAACAGTAATTTCTCCGCATTGCAAGGTGCAATTCTGAAATTTTTTGCTTTTTCCTGCTCCTCTTAGCATGATAAAGAAGATTCAAAGAGAGTGAGATGCCAGCTCCTTTCATTCAGTCAGTAGCTTCAATCATTTCTGGACGTTTTTCAATGGCAAAAATCAATGAATATTGTAAATGCACAAACTGTAATTTCTCCGCATTGCAAGGTGCAATTCTGAAATTTTTTGCTTTTTCCTGCTCCTCTTAGCATGATAAAGAAGATTCAAAGAGAGTGAGATGCCAGCTCCTTTCATTCAGTCAGTAGCTTCAATCATTTCTGGACGTTTTTCAATGGCAAAAATCAATGAATATTGTAAATGCACAAACAGTAAATTCTCCGCATTGCAAGGTGCAATTCTGAAATTTTTTGCTTTTTCCTGCTCCTCTTAGCATGATAAAGAAGATTCGAAGAGAGTGAGATGCCAGCTCCTTTCCTTCAGTCAGTAGCTTCAATCATTTCTGGTATATGAATAACATGATGTTTTTCAATGGCAAAAATCAATGAATTTTGTAAATGCACAAACAGTAATTTCTCCGCATTGCAAGGCGCAATTCTGAAATTTTTTGCTTTTTCCTGCTCCTCTTAGCATGATAAAGAAGATTCAAAGAGAGTGAGATGCCAGCTCCTTTCATTCAGTCAGTAGCTTCAATCATTTCTGGACATTTTTCAATGGCAAAAATCAATGAATATTGTAAATGCACAAACAGTAATTTCTCCGCATTGCAAGGTGCAATTCTGAAATTTTTTGCTTTTTCCTGCTCCTCTTAGCATGATAAAGAAGATTCAAAGAGAGTGAGATGCCAGCTCCTTTCATTCAGTCAGTAGCTTCAATCATTTCTGGACGTTTTTCAATGGCAAAAATCAATGAATATTGTAAATGCACAAACAGTAATTTCTCCGCATTGCAAGGTGCAATTCTGAAATTTTTTGCTTTTTCCTGCTCCTCTTAGCATGATAAAGAAGATTCAAAGAGAGTGAGGTGCCAGCTCCTTTCATTCAGTCAGGAGCTTCAAACATTTCTGGTATATGAATAACATGTTTTTCAATGGCAAAAATCAATGAATATTGTAAATGCACAAACAGTAAATTCTCCGCATTGCAAGGTGCAATTCTGAAATTTTTTGCTTTTTCCTGCTCCTCTTAGCATGATAAAGAAGATTCAAAGAGAGTGAGATGCCAGCTCCTTTCATTCAGTCAGTAGCTTCAATCATTTCTGGACGTTTTTCAATGGCAAAAATCAACGAATATTGTAAATGCACAAACAGTAATTTCTCCGCATTGCAAGGTGCAATTCTGAAATTTTTTGCTTTTTCCTGCTCCTCTTAGCATGATAAAGAAGATTCAAAGAGAGTGAGATGCCAGCTCCTTTCATTCAGTCAGTAGCTTCAATCATTTCTGGACGTTTTTCAATGGCAAAAATCAATGAATGTTGTAAATGCACAAACTGTAATTTCTCCGCATTGCAAGGTGCAATTCTGAAATTTTTTGCTTTTTCCTGCTCCACTTAGCATGATAAAGAAGATTCAAAGAGAGTGAGATGCCAGCTCCTTTCATTCAGTCAGTAGCTTCAATCATTTCTGGACGTTTTTCAATGGCAAAAATCAATGAATATTGTAAATGCACAAACAGTAATTTCTCCGCATTGCAAGTTGCAATTCTGAAATTTTTTGCTTTTTCCTGCTACTCTTAGCATGATAAAGAAGATTCAAAGAGAGTGAGATGCCAGCTCCTTTCATTCAGTCAGTACCTTCAATCATTTCTGGACGTTTTTCAATGGCAAAAATCAATGAATATTGTAAATGCACAAACAGTAATTTCTCCGCATTGCAAGGTGCAATTCTGAAATTTTTTGCTTTTTCCTGCTCCTCTTAGCATGATAAAGAAGATTCAAAGAGAGTGAGATGCCAGCTCCTTTCATTCAGTCAGTAGCTTCAAACATTTCTGGTATATGAATAACATGATGTTTTTTAATGGCAAAAATCAATGAATATTGTAAATGCACAAACAGTAATTTCTCCGCATTGCAAGGTGCAAGTCTGAAATTTTTTGCTTTTTTCTGCTCCTCTTAGCATGATAAAGAAGATTCAAAGAGAGTGAGATGCCAGCTCCTTTCATTCAGTCAGTAGCTTCAAACATTTCTGGTATATGAATAACATGATGTTTTTCAATGGCAAAAATCAATGAATATTGTAAATGCACAAACAGTAATTTCTCCGCATTGCAAGGTGCAAGTCTGAAATTTTTTGCTTTTTCCTGCTCCTCTTAGCATGATAAAGAAGATTCAAAGAGAGTGAGATGCCAGCTACTTTCATTCAGTCAGTAGCTTCAATCATTTCTGGACGTTTTTCAATGGTAAAAATCAATGAATATTGTAAATGCACAAACAGTAATTTCTCCACATTGCAAGGTGCAATTCTGAAATTTTTTGCTTTTTCCTGCTCCTCTTAGCATGATAAAGAAGATTCAAAGAGAGTGAGATGCCAGCTCCTTTCATTCAGTCAGTAGCTTCAAACATTTCTGGTATATGAATAACATGATGTTTTTCAATGGCAAAAATCAATGAATATTGTAAATGCACAAACAGTAATTTCTCCGCATTGCAAGGTGCAATTCTGAAATTTTTTGCTTTTTCCTGCTCCTCTTAGCATGATAAAGAAGATTCAAAGAGAGTGAGATGCCAGCTCCTTTCATTCAGTCAGTAGCTTCAATCATTTCTGGATGTTTTTCAATGGCAAAAATCAATGAATATTGTAAATGCACAAACAGTAATTTCTCCGCATTGCAAGGTGCAATTCTGAAATTTTTTGCTTTTTCCTGCTCCTCTTAGCATGATAAAGAAGATTCAAAGAGAGTGAGATGCCAGCTCCTTTCATTCAGTCAGTAGCTTCAATCATTTCTGGACGTTTTTCAATGGCAAAAATCAATGAATATTGTAAATGCACAAACAGTAATTTCTCCGCATTGCAAGGTGCAATTCTGAAATTTTTTGCTTTTTCCTGCTCCTCTTAGCATGATAAAGAAGATTCAAAGAGAGTGAGATGCCAGCTCCTTTCATTCAGTCAGTACCTTCAATCATTTCTGGACGTTTTTCAATGGCAAAAATCAATGAATATTGTAAATGCACAAACAGTAATTTTTCCGCATTGCAAGGTGCAATTCTGAAATTTTTTGCTTTTTCCCGCTCCTCTTAGCATGATAAAGAAGATTCAAAGAGATTGAGGTGCCAGCTCCTTTCATTCAGTCAGTAGCTTCAAACATTTCTGGTATATGAATAACATGTTTTTCAATGGCAAAAATCAATGAATATTGTAAATGCACAAACAGTAATTTCTCCGCATTGCAAGGTGCAATTCTGAAATTTTTTGCTTTTTCCTGCTCCTCTTAGCATGATAAAGAAGATTCAAAGAGAGTGAGATGCCAGCTCCTTTCATTCAGTCAGTAGCTTCAATCATTTCTGGACGTTTTTCAATGGCAAAAATCAATGAATATTGTAAATGCACAAACAGTAATTTCTCCGCATTGCAAGGTGCAATTCTGAAATTTTTTGCTTTTTCCTGCTCCTCTTAGCATGATAAAGAAGATTCAAAGAGAGTGAGATGCCAGCTCCTTTCATTCAGTCAGTAGCTTCAATCATTTCTGGACGTTTTTCAATGGCAAAAATCAATGAATATTGTAAATGCACAAACAGTAATTTCTCCGCATTGCAAGGTGCAATTCTGAAATTTTTTGCTTTTTCCTGCTCCTCTTAGCATGATAAAGAAGATTCAAAGAGAGTGAGATGCCAGCTCCTTTCATTCAGTCAGTAGCTTCAATCATTTCTGGATGTTTTTCAATGGCAAAAATCAATGAATATTGTAAATGCACAAACAGTAATTTCTCCGCATTGCAAGGTGCAATTCTGAAATTTTTTGCTTTTTCCTGCTCCTCTTAGCATGATAAAGAAGATTCAAAGAGAGTGAGATGCCAGCTCCTTTCATTCAGTCAGTAGCTTCAATCATTTCTGGACGTTTTTCAATGGCAAAAATCAATGAATATTGTAAATGCACAAACAGTAATTTCTCCGCATTGCAAGGTGCAATTCTGAAATTTTTTGCTTTTTCCTGCTCCTCTTAGCATGATAAAGAAGATTCAAAGAGAGTGAGATGCCAGCTCCTTTCATTCAGTCAGTACCTTCAATCATTTCTGGACGTTTTTCAATGGCAAAAATCAATGAATATTGTAAATGCACAAACAGTAATTTTTCCGCATTGCAAGGTGCAATTCTGAAATTTTTTGCTTTTTCCCGCTCCTCTTAGCATGATAAAGAAGATTCAAAGAGATTGAGGTGCCAGCTCCTTTCATTCAGTCAGTAGCTTCAAACATTTCTGGTATATGAATAACATGTTTTTCAATGGCAAAAATCAATGAATATTGTAAATGCACAAACAGTAATTTCTCCGCATTGCAAGGTGCAATTCTGAAATTTTTTGCTTTTTCCTGCTCCTCTTAGCATGATAAAGAAGATTCAAAGAGAGTGAGATGCCAGCTCCTTTCATTCAGTCAGTAGCTTCAATCATTTCTGGACGTTTTTCAATGGCAAAAATCAATGAATATTGTAAATGCACAAACAGTAATTTCTCCGCATTGCAAGGTGCAATTCTGAAATTTTTTGCTTTTTCCTGCTCCTCTTAGCATGATAAAGAAGATTCAAAGAGAGTGAGATGCCAGCTCCTTTCATTCAGTCAGTAGCTTCAATCATTTCTGGACGTTTTTCAATGGCAAAAATCAATGAATATTGTAAATGCACAAACAGTAATTTCTCCGCATTGCAAGGTGCAATTCTGAAATTTTTTGCTTTTTCCTGCTCCTCTTAGCATGATAAAGAAGATTCAAAGAGAGTGAGATGCCAGCTCCTTTCATTCAGTCAGTAGCTTCAAACATTTCTGGTATATGAATAACATGATGTTTTTCAATGGCAAAAATCAATGAATATTGTAAATGCACAAACAGTAATTTCTCCGCATTGCAAGGTGCAAGTCTGAAATTTTTTGCTTTTTCCTGCTCCTCTTAGCATGATAAAGAAGATTCAAAGAGAGTGAGATGCCAGCTACTTTCATTCAGTCAGTAGCTTCAATCATTTCTGGACGTTTTTCAATGGTAAAAATCAATGAATATTGTAAATGCACAAACAGTAATTTCTCCACATTGCAAGGTGCAATTCTAAAATTTTTTGCTTTTTCCTGCTCCTCTTAGCATGATAAAGAAGATTCAAAGAGAGTGAGATGCCAGCTCCTTTCATTCAGTCAGTAGCTTCAAACATTTCTGGTATATGAATAACATGATGTTTTTCAATGGCAAAAATCAATGAATATTGTAAATGCACAAACAGTAATTTCTCCGCATTGCAAGGTGCAATTCTGAAATTTTTTGCTTTTTCCTGCTCCTCTTAGCATGATTCAAAGAGAGTGAGATGCCAGCTCCTTTCATTCAGTCAGTAGCTTCAATCATTTCTGGACGTTTTTCAATGGCAAAAATCAATGAATATTGTAAATGCACAAACAGTAATTTCTCCGCATTGCAAGGTGCAATTCTGAATTTTTTTGCTTTTTCCTGCTCCTCTTAGCATGATAAAGAAGATTCAAAGAGAGTGAGATGTCAGCTCCTTTCATTCAGTCAGTAGCTTCAAACATTTCTGGTATATGAATAACATGATGTTTTTCAATGGCAAAAATCAATGAATATTGTAAATGCACAAACAGTAATTTCTCCGCATTGCAAGGTGCAAGTCTGAAATTTTTTGCTTTTTCCTGCTCCTCTTAGCATGATAAAGAAGATTCAAAGAGAGTGAGATGCCAGCTACTTTCATTCAGTCAGTAGCTTCAATCATTTCTGGACGTTTTTCAATGGTAAAAATCAATGAATATTGTAAATGCACAAACAGTAATTTCTCCACATTGCAAGGTGCAATTCTGAAGTTTTTTGCTTTTTCCTGCTCCTCTTAGCATGATAAAGAAGATTCAAAGAGATTGAGATGCCAGCTCCTTTCATTCAGTCAGTAGCTTCAAACATTTCTGGTATATGAATAACATGATGTTTTTCAATGGAAAAAATCAATGAATATTGTAAATGCACAAACAGTAATTTCTCCGCATTGCAAGGTGCAATTCTGAAATTTTTTGCTTTTTCCTGCTCCTCTTAGCATGATAAAGAAGATTCAAAGAGAGTGAGATGCCAGCTCCTTTCATTCAGTCAGTAGCTTCAAACATTTCTGGTATATCAATAACATGATGTTTTTCAATGGCAAAAATCAATGAATATTGTAAATGCACAAACAGTAATTTCTCCGCATTGCAAGGTGCAAGTCTGAAATTTTTTGCTTTTTCCTGCTCCTCTTAGCATGATAAAGAAGATTCAAAGAGAGTGAGATGCCAGCTACTTTCATTCAGTCAGTAGCTTCAATCATTTCTGGACGTTTTTCAATGGTAAAAATCAATGAATATTGTAAATGCACAAACAGTAATTTCTCCACATTGCAAGGTGCAATTCTGAAATTTTTTGCTTTTTCCTGCTCCTCTTAGCATGATAAAGAAGATTCAAAGAGAGTGAGATGCCAGCTCCTTTCATTCAGTCAGTAGCTTCAAACATTTCTGGTATATGAATAACATGATGTTTTTCAATGGCAAAAATCAATGAATATTGTAAATGCACAAACAGTAATTTCTCCGCATTGCAAGGTGCAATTCTGAAATTTTTTGCTTTTTCCTGCTCCTCTTAGCATGATAAAGATTCAAAGAGAGTGAGATGCCAGCTCCTTTCATTCAGTCAGTAGCTTCAATCATTTCTGGACGTTTCTCAATGGCAAAAATCAATGAATATTGTAAATGCACAAACTGTAATTTCTCCGCATTGCAAGGTGCAATTCTGAAATTTTTTGCTTTTTCCTGCTCCTCTTAGCATGATAAAGAAGATTCAAAGAGAGTGAGATGCCAGCTCCTTTCATTCAGTCAGTAGCTTCAATCATTTCTGGACGTTTTTCAATGGCAAAAATCAATGAATTTTGTAAATGCACAAACAGTAATTTCTCCGCATTGCAAGGTGCAATTCTGAAATTTTTTGCTTTTTCCTGCTCCTCTTAGCATGATAAAGAAGATTCAAAGAGAGTGAGATGCCAGCTCCTTTCATTCAGTCAGTACCTTCAATCATTTCTGGACGTTTTTCAATGGCACAAATCAATGAATATTGTAAATGCACAAACAGTAATTTCTCCGCATTGCAAGGTGCAATTCTGAAATTTTTTGCTTTTTCCCGCTCCTCTTAGCATGATAAAGAAGATTCAAAGAGAGTGAGGTGCCAGCTCCTTTCATTCAGTCAGTAGCTTCAAACATTTCTGGTATATGAATAACATGTTTTTCAATGGCAAAAATCAATGAATATTGTAAATGCACAAACAGTAATTTCTCCGCATTGCAAGGTGCAATTCTGAAATTTTTTGCTTTTTCCTGCTCCTCTTAGCATGATAAAGAAGATTCAAAGAGAGTGAGATGCCAGCTCCTTTCATTCAGTCAGTAGCTTCAATCATTTCTGGACGTTTTTCAATGGCAAAAATCAATGAATATTGTAAATGCACAAACAGTAATTTCTCCGCATTGCAAGGTGCAATTCTGAAATTTTTTGCTTTTTCCTGCTCCTCTTAGCATGATAAAGAAGATTCAAAGAGAGTGAGATGCCAGCTCCTTTCATTCAGTCAGTAGCTTCAATCATTTCTGGACGTTTTTCAATGGCAAAAATCAATGAATATTGTAAATGCACAAACAGTAATTTCTCCGCATTGCAAGGTGCAATTCTGAAATTTTTTGCTTTTTCCTGCTCCTCTTAGCATGATAAAGAAGATTCAAAGAGAGTGAGATGCCAGCTCCTTTCATTCAGTCAGTAGCTTCAAACATTTCTGGTATATGAATAACATGATGTTTTTCAATGGCAAAAATCAATGAATATTGTAAATGCACAAACAGTAATTTCTCCGCATTGCAAGGTGCAAGTCTGAAATTTTTTGCTTTTTCCTGCTCGTCTTAGCATGATAAAGAAGATTCAAAGAGAGTGAGATGCTAGCTACTTTCATTCAGTCAGTAGCTTCAATCATTTCTGGACGTTTTTCAATGGTAAAAATCAATGAATATTGTAAATGCACAAACAGTAATTTCTCCACATTGCAAGGTGCAATTCTGAAATTTTTTGCTTTTTCCTGCTCCTCTTAGCATGATAAAGAAGATTCAAAGAGAGTGAGGTGCCAGCTCCTTTCATTCAGTCAGTAGCTTCAAACATTTCTGGTATATGAATAACATGTTTTTCAATGGCAAAAATCAATGAATATTGTAAATGCACAAACAGTAATTTCTCCGCATTGCAAGGTGAAATTCTGAAATTTTTTGCTTTTTCCTGCTCCTCTTAGCATGATAAACAAGATTCAAAGAGAGTGAGATGCCAGCTCCTTTCATCCAGTCAGTAGCTTCAATAATTTCTGGACGTTTTTCAATGGCAAAAATCAATGAATATTGTAAATGCACAAACAGTAATTTCTCCGCATTGCAAGGTGCAATTCTGAAATTTTTTGCTTTTTCCTGCTCCTCTTAGCATGATAAAGAAGATTCAAAGAGAGTGAGATGCCAGCTCCTTTCATTCAGTCAGTAGCTTCAATCATTTCAGGACGTTTTTCAATGGCAAAAATCAATGAATATTGTAAATGCACAAACAGTAATTTCTCCGCATTGCAAGGTGCAATTCTGAAATTTTTTGCTTTTTCCTGCTCCTCTTAGCATGATAAAGAAGATTCAAAGAGAGTGAGATGCCAGCTCCTTTCATTCAGTCAGTAGCTTCAAACATTTCTGGTATATGAATAACATGATGTTTTTCAATGGCAAAAATCAATGAATATTGTAAATGCACAAACAGTAATTTCTCCGCATTGCAAGGTGCAAGTCTGAAATTTTTTGCTTTTTCCTGCTCGTCTTAGCATGATAAAGAAGATTCAAAGAGAGTGAGATGCCAGCTACTTTCATTCAGTCAGTAGCTTCAATCATTTCTGGACGTTTTTCAATGGTAAAAATCAATGAATATTGTAAATGCACAAACAGTAATTTCTCCACATTGCAAGGTGCAATTCTGAAATTTTTTGCTTTTCCCTGCTCCTCTTAGCATGATAAAGAAGATTCAAAGAGAGTGAGATGCCAGCTCCTTTCATTCAGTCAGTAGCTTCAAACATTTCTGGTATATGAATAACATGATGTTTTTCAATGGCAAAAATCAATGAATATTGTAAATGCACAAACAGTAATTTCTCCGCATTGCAAGGTGCAATTCTGAAATTTTTTGCTTTTTCCTGCTCCTCTTAGCATGATAAAGAAGATTCAAAGAGAGTGAGATGCCAGCTCCTTTCATTCAGTCAGTAGCTTCAAACATTTCTGGTATATGAATAACATGATGTTTTTCAATGGCAAAAATCAATGAATATTGTAAATGCACAAACAGTAATTTCTCCGCATTGCAAGGTGCAATTCTGAAATTTTTTGCTTTTTCCTGCTCCTCTTAGCATGATAAAGAAGATTCAAAGAGAGTGAGATGCCAGCTCCTTTCATTCAGTCAGTAGCTTCAATCAATTCTGGACGTTTTTCAATGGCAAAAATCAATGAATATTGTAAATGCACAAACAGTAATTTCTCCGCATTGCAATGTGCAATTCTGAAATTTTTTGCTTTTTCCTGCTCCTCTTAGCATGATAAAGAAGATTCAAAGAGCGTGAGATGTCAGCTCCTTTCATTCAGTCAGTAGCTTCAAACATTTCTGGTATATGAATAACATGATGTTTTTCAATGGCAAAAATCAATGAATATTGTAAATGCACAAACAGTAATTTCTCCGCATTGCAAGGTGCAATTCTGAAATTTTTTGCTTTTTCCTGCTCCTCTTAGCATGATAAAGAAGATTCAAAGAGAGTGAGATGCCAGCTCCTTTCATTCAGTCAGTAGCTTCAATCATTTCTGGACGTTTTTCAATGGCAAAAATCAATGAATATTGTAAATGCACAAACAGTAATTTCTCCGCATTGCAAGGTGCAATTCTGAAATTTTTTGCTTTTTCCTGCTCCTCTTAGCATGATAAAGAAGATTCAAAGAGAGTGAGATGCCAGCTCCTTTCGTTCAGTCAGTAGCTTCAATCATTTCTGGACGTTTTTCAATGGCAAAAATCATTGAATATTATAAATGCACAAACAGTAATTTCTCCGCATTGCAAGGTGCAATTCTGAAATTTTTTACTTTTTCCTGCTCCTCTTAGCATGATAAAGAAGATTCAAAGAGAGTGAGATGCCAGCTCCTTTCATTCAGTCAGTAGCTTCAATCATTTCTGGTATATGAATAACATGATGTTTTTCAATGGCAAAAATCAATGAATATTGTAAATGCACAAACAGTAATTTCTCCGCATTGCAAGGTGCAATTCTGAAATTTTTTGCTTTTTCCTGCTCCTCTTAGCATGATAAACAAGATTCAAAGAGAGTGAGATGCCAGCTCCTTTCATTCAGTCAGTAGCTTCAATCATTTCTGGACGTTTTTCAATGGCAAAAATCAATGAATATTGTAAATGCACAAACAGTAATTTCTCCGCATTGCAAGGTGCAATTCTGAAATTTTTTGCTTTTTCCTGCTCCTCTTAGCATGATAAAGAAGATTCAAAGAGAGTGAGATGCCAGCTCCTTTCATTCAGTCAGTAGCTTCAAACATTTCTGGTATATGAATAACATGATGTTTTTCAATGGCAAAAATCAATGAATATTGTAAATGCACAAACAGTAATTTCTCCGCATTGCAAGGTGCAATTCTGAAATTTTTTGCTTTTTCCTGCTCCTCTTAGCATGATAAAGAAGATTCAAAGAGAGTGAGATGCCAGCTCCTTTCATTCAGTCAGTAGCTTCAATCATTTCTGGACGTTTTTCAATGGCAAAAATCAATGAATATTGTAAATGCACAAACAGTAATTTCTCCGCATTGCAAGGTGCAATTCTGAAATGTTTTGCTTTTTCCTGCTCCTCTTAGCATGATAAAGAAGATTCAAAGAGAGTGAGATGCCAGCTCCTTTCATTCAGTCAGTAGCTTCAATCATTTCTGGACGTTTTTCAATGGCAAAAATCAATGAATATTGTAAATGCACAAACAGTAATTTCTCCGCATTGCAAGGTGCAATTCTGAAATTTTTTGCTTTTTCCTGCTCCTCTTAGCATGATAAAGAAGATTCAAAGAGAGTGAGATGCCAGCTCCTTTCATTCAGTCAGTAGCTTCAAACATTTCTGGTATATGAATAACATGATGTTTTTCAATGGCAAAAATCAATGAATATTGTAAATGCACAAACAGTAATTTCTCCGCATTGCAAGGTGCAATTCTGAAATTTTTTGCTTTTTCCTGCTCCTCTTAGCATGATAAAGAAGATTCAAAGAGAGTGAGATGCCAGCTCCTTTCATTCAGTCAGTAGCTTCAATCATTTCTGGACGTTTTTCAATGGCAAAAATCAATGAATATTGTAAATGCACAAACAGTAATTTCTCCGCATTGCAAGGTGCAATTCTGAAATTTCTTGCTTTTTCCTGCTCCTCTTAGCATGATAAAGAAGATTCAAAGAGCGTGAGATGTCAGCTCCTTTCATTCAGTCAGTAGCTTCAAACATTTCTGGTATATGAATAACATGATGTTTTTCAAAGGCAAAAATCAATGAATATTGTAAATGCACAAACAGTAATTTCTCCGCATTGCAAGGTGCAATTCTGAAATTTTTTGCTTTTTCCTGCTCCTCTTAGCATGATAAAGAAGATTCAAAGAGAGTGAGATGCCAGCTCCTTTCATTCAGTCAGTAGCTTCAATCATTTCTGGATGTTTTTCAATGGCAAAAATCAATGAATATTGTAAATGCACAAACAGTAATTTCTCCGCATTGCAAGGTGCAATTCTGAAATGTTTTGCTTTTTCCTGCTCCTCTTAGCATGATAAAGAAGATTCAAAGAGAGTGAGATGCCAGCTCCTTTCATTCAGTCAGTAGCTTCAATCATTTCTGGACGTTTTTCAATGGCAAAAATCAATGAATATTGTAAATGCACAAACAGTAATTTCTCCGCATTGCAAGGTGCAATTCTGAAATTTTTTGCTTTTTCCTGCTCCTCTTAGCATGATAAAGAAGATTCAAAGAGAGTGAGATGCCAGCTCCTTTCATTCAGTCAGTAGCTTCAAACATTTCTGGTATATGAATAACATGATGTTTTTCAATGGCAAAAATCAATGAATATTGTAAATGCACAAACAGTAATTTCTCCGCATTGCAAGGTGCAATTCTGAAATTTTTTGCTTTTTCCTGCTCCTCTTAGCATGATAAAGAAGATTCAAAGAGAGTGAGATGCCAGCTCCTTTCATTCAGTCAGTAGCTTCAAACATTTCTGGTATATGAATAACATGATGTTTTTCAATGGCAAAAATCAATGAATATTGTAAATGCACAAACAGTAATTTCTCCGCATTGCAAGGTGCAATTCTGAAATTTTTTGCTTTTTCCTGCTCCTCTTAGCATGGTAAAGAAGATTCAAAGAGAGTGAGATGCCAGCTCCTTTCATTCAGTCAGTAGCTTCAATCATTTCTGGACGTTTTTCAATGGCAAAAATCAATGAATATTGTAAATGCACAAACAGTAATTTCTCCGCATTGCAAGGTGCAATTCTGAAATTTCTTGCTTTTTCCTGCTCCTCTTAGCATGATAAAGAAGATTCAAAGAGCGTGAGATGTCAGCTCCTTTCATTCAGTCAGTAGCTTCAAACATTTCTGGTATATGAATAACATGATGTTTTTCAATGGCAAAAATCAATGAATATTGTAAATGCACAAACAGTAATTTCTCCGCATTGCAAGGTGCAATTCTGAAATTTTTTGCTTTTTCCTGCTCCTCTTCGCATGATAAAGAAGATTCAAAGAGAGTGAGATGCCAGCTCCTTTCATTCAGTCAGTAGCTTCAATCATTTCTGGACGTTTTTCAATGGCAAAAATCAATGAATATTGTAAATGCACAAACAGTAATTTCTCCGCATTGCAAGGTGCAATTCTGAAATTTTTTGCTTTTTCCTGCTCCTCTTAGCATGATAAAGAAGATTCAAAGAGAGTGAGATGCCAGCTCCTTTCATTCAGTCAGTAGCTTCAAACATTTCTGGTATATGAATAACATGATGTTTTTCAATGGCAAAAATCAATGAATATTGTAAATGCACAAACAGTAATTTCTCCGCATTGCAAGGTGCAATTCTGAAATGTTTTGCTTTTTCCTGCTCCTCTTAGCATGATAAAGAAGATTCAAAGAGAGTGAGATGCCAGCTCCTTTCATTCAGTCAGTAGCTTTAATCATTTCTGGACGTTTTTCAATGGCAAAAATCAATGAATATTGTAAATGCACAAACAGTAATTTCTCCGCATTGCAAGGTGCAATTCTGAAATGTTTTGCTTTTTCCTGCTCCTCTTAGCATGATAAAGAAGATTCAAAGAGCGTGAGATGTCAGCTCCTTTCATTCAGTCAGTAGCTTCAAACATTTCTGGTATATGAATAACATGATGTTTTTCAAAGGCAAAAATCAATGAATATTGTAAATGCACAAACAGTAATTTCTCCGCATTGCAAGGTGCAATTCTGAAATTTTTTGCTTTTTCCTGCTCCTCTTAGCATGATAAAGAAGATTCAAAGAGAGTGAGATGCCAGCTCCTTTCATTCAGTCAGTAGCTTCAATCATTTCTGGACGTTTTTCAATGGCAAAAATCAATGAATATTGTAAATGCACAAACAGTAATTTCTCCGCATTGCAAGGTGCAATTCTGAAATTTTTTGCTTTTTCCTGCTCCTCTTAGCATGATAAAGAAGATTCAAAGAGAGTGAGATGCCAGCTCCTTTCGTTCAGTCAGTAGCTTCAATCATTTCTGGACGTTTTTCAATGGCAAAAATCATTGAATATTATAAATGCACAAACAGTAATTTCTCCGCATTGCAAGGTGCAATTCTGAAATTTTTTACTTTTTCCTGCTCCTCTTAGCATGATAAAGAAGATTCAAAGAGAGTGAGATGCCAGCTCCTTTCATTCAGTCAGTAGCTTCAATCATTTCTGGTATATGAATAACATGATGTTTTTCAATGGCAAAAATCAATGAATATTGTAAATGCACAAACAGTAATTTCTCCGCATTGCAAGGTGCAATTCTGAAATTTTTTGCTTTTTCCTGCTCCTCTTAGCATGATAAACAAGATTCAAAGAGAGTGAGATGCCAGCTCCTTTCATTCAGTCAGTAGCTTCAATCATTTCTGGACGTTTTTCAATGGCAAAAATCAATGAATATTGTAAATGCACAAACAGTAATTTCTCCGCATTGCAAGGTGCAATTCTGAAATTTTTTGCTTTTTCCTGCTCCTCTTAGCATGATAAAGAAGATTCAAAGAGAGTGAGATGCCAGCTCCTTTCATTCAGTCAGTAGCTTCAAACATTTCTGGTATATGAATAACATGATGTTTTTCAATGGCAAAAATCAATGAATATTGTAAATGCACAAACAGTAATTTCTCCGCATTGCAAGGTGCAATTCTGAAATTTTTTGCTTTTTCCTGCTCCTCTTAGCATGATAAAGAAGATTCAAATAGAGTGAGATGCCAGCTCCTTTCATTCAGTCAGTAGCTTCAATCATTTCTGGACGTTTTTCAATGGCAAAAATCAATGAATATTGTAAATGCACAAACAGTAATTTCTCCGCATTGCAAGGTGCAATTCTGAAATTTTTTGCTTTTTCCTGCTCCTCTTAGCATGATAAAGAAGATTCAAAGAGAGTGAGATGCCAGCTCCTTTCATTCAGTCAGTAGCTTCAAACATTTCTGGCCTATGAATAACATGATGTTTTTCAATGGCAAAAATCAATGAATATTGTAAATGCACAAACAGTAATTTCTCCGCATTGCAAGGTGCAAGTCTGAAATTTTTTGCTTTTTCCTGCTCCTCTTAGTATGATAAAGAAGATTCAAAGAGAGTGAGATGCCAGCTACTTTCATTCAGTCAGTAGCTTCAATCATTTCTGGACGTTTTTCAATGGTAAAAATCAATGAATATTGTAAATGCACAAACAGTAATTTCTCCACATTGCAAGGTGCAATTCTGAAATTTTTTGCTTTTTCCTGCTCCTCTTAGCATGATAAAGAAGATTCAAAGAGAGTGAGATGCCAGCTCCTTTCATTCAGTCAGTAGCTTCAAACATTTCTGGTATATGAATAACATGATGTTTTTCAATGGCAAAAATCAATGAATATTGTAAATGCACAAACAGTAATTTCTCCGCATTGCAAGGTGCAAGTCTGAAATTTTTTGCTTTTTCCTGCTCCTCTTAGTATGATAAAGAAGATTCAAAGAGAGTGAGATGCCAGCTACTTTCATTCAGTCAGTAGCTTCAATCATTTCTGGACGTTTTTCAATGGTAAAAATCAATGAATATTGTAAATGCACAAACAGTAATTTCTCCACATTGCAAGGTGCAATTCTGAAATTTTTTGCTTTTTCCTGCTCCTCTTAGCATGATAAAGAAGATTCAAAGAGAGTGAGATGCCAGCTCCTTTCATTCAGTCAGTAGCTTCAAACATTTCTGGTATATGAATAACATGATGTTTTTCAATGGCAAAAATCAATGAATATTGTAAATGCACAAACAGTAATTTCTCCGCATTGCAAGGTGCAATTCTGAAATTTTTTGCTTTTTCCTGCTCCTCTTAGCATGATAAAGAAGATTCAAAGAGAGTGAGATGCCAGCTCCTTTCATTCAGTCAGTAGCTTCAATCATTTCTGGTATATGAATAACATGATGTTTTTCAATGGCAAAAATCAATGAATATTGTAAATGCACAAACAGTAATTTCTCCGCATTGCAAGGTGCAATTCTGAAATTTTTTGCTTTTTCCTGCTCCTCTTAGCATGATAAAGAAGATTCAAATAGAGTGAGATGCCAGCTCCTTTCATTCAGTCAGTAGCTTCAATCATTTCTGGACGTTTTTCAATGGCAAAAATCAATGAATATTGTAAATGCACAAACAGTAATTTCTCCGCATTGCAAGGTGCAATTCTGAAATTTTTTGCTTTTTCCTGCTCCTCTTAGCATGATAAAGAAGATTCAAAGAGAGTGAGATGCCAGCTCCTTTCATTCAGTCAGTAGCTTCAAACATTTCTGGCATATGAATAACATGATGTTTTTCAATGGCAAAAATCAATGAATATTGTAAATGCACAAACAGTAATTTCTCCGCATTGCAAGGTGCAAGTCTGAAATTTTTTGCTTTTTCCTGCTCCTCTTAGTATGATAAAGAAGATTCAAAGAGAGTGAGATGCCAGCTACTTTCATTCAGTCAGTAGCTTCAATCATTTCTGGACGTTTTTCAATGGTAAAAATCAATGAATATTGTAAATGCACAAACAGTAATTTCTCCACATTGCAAGGTGCAATTCTGAAATTTTTTGCTTTTTCCTGCTCCTCTTAGCATGATAAAGAAGATTCAAAGAGAGTGAGATGCCAGCTCCTTTCATTCAGTCAGTAGCTTCAAACATTTCTGGTATATGAATAACATGATGTTTTTCAATGGCAAAAATCAATGAATATTGTAAATGCACAAACAGTAATTTCTCCGCATTGCAAGGTGCAATTCTGAAATTTTTTGCTTTTTCCTGCTCCTCTTAGCATGATAAAGAAGATTCAAAGAGAGTGAGATGCCAGCTCCTTTCATTCAGTCAGTAGCTTCAATCATTTCTGGTATATGAATAACATGATGTTTTTCAATGGCAAAAATCAATGAATATTGTAAATGCACAAACAGTAATTTCTCCGCATTGCAAGGTGCAATTCTGAAATTTTTTGCTTTTTCCTGCTCCTCTTAGCATGATAAAGAAGATTCAAAGAGAGTGAGATGCCAGCTCCTTTCATTCAGTCAGTAGCTTCAATCATTTCTGGACGTTTTTCAATGGCAAAAATCAATGAATATTGTAAATGCACAAACAGTAATTTCTCCGCATTGCAAGGTGCAATTCTGAAATTTTTTGCTTTTTCCTGCTCCTCTTAGCATGATAAAGAAGATTCAAAGAGAGTGAGCTGTCAGCTCCTTTCATTCAGTCAGTAGCTTCAAACATTTCTGGTATATGAATAACATGATGTTTTTCAATGGCAAAAATCAATGAATATTGTAAATGCACAAACAGTAATTTCTCCGCATTGCAAGGTGCAATTCTGAAATTTTTTGCTTTTTCCTGCTCCTCTTAGCATGATAAAGAAGATTCAAAGAGAGTGAGATGCCAGCTCCTTTCATTCAGTCAGTAGCTTCAATCATTTCTGGACGTTTTTCAATGGCAAAAATCAATGAATATTGTAAATGCACAAACAGTAATTTCTCCGCATTGCAAGGTGCAATTCTGAAATTTTTTGCTTTTTCCTGCTCCTCTTAGCATGATAAAGAAGATTCAAAGAGAGTGAGATGCCAGGTCCTTTCGTTCAGTCAGTAGCTTCAATCATTTCTGGACGTTTTTCAATGGCAAAAATCAATGAATATTGTAATGCACACACAGTAATTTCTCCGCATTGCAAGGTGCAATTCTGAAATTTTTTGCTTTTTCCTGCTCCTCTTAGCATGATAAACAAGATTCAAAGAGAGTGAGATGCCAGCTCCTTTCATTCAGTCAGTAGCTTCAATCATTTCTGGACGTTTTTCAATGGCAAAAATCAATGAATATTGTAAATGCACAAACAGTAATTTCTCCGCATTGCAAGGTGCAATTCTGAAATTTTTTGCTTTTTCCTGCTCCTCTTAGCATGATAAAGCTACTGACTGAATGAAAGGAGCTGGCATCTCACTCTCTTTGAATCTTCTTTATCATGCTAGGATTAGCAGGAAAAAGCAAAAAATTTCAGAATTGCACCCTGCAATGTGGAGATATTACTGTTTGTGCATTTACAATATTCATTGATTTTTGCCATTGAAAAGCGTCCAGAAATGTTTGAAGCTACTGACTGAATGAAAGGAGCTGGCATCTCACTCTCTTTGAATCTTCTTTATCATGCTAGGATTAGCAGGAAAAAGCAAAAAATTTCAGAATTGCACCTTGCAATGTGGAGATATTACTGTTTGTGCATTTACAATATTCATTGATTTTTGTCATTGAAAAGCGTCCAGAAATGTTTGAAGCTACTGACTGAATGAAAGGAGCTGGCATCTCACTCTCTTTGAATCTTCTTTATCATGCTAGGATTAGCAGGAAAAAGCAAAAAATTTCAGAATTGCACCTTGCAATGTGGAGATATTACTGTTAGTGCATTTACAATATTCATTGATTTTTGCCATTGAAAAACATCATGTTATTCATATACCAGAAATGTTTGAAGCTACTGACTGAATGAAAGGAGCTTGCATCTCACTCTCTTTGAATCTTCTTTATCATGCTAGGATTAGCAGGAAAAAGCAAAAAATTTCAGAATTGCACCTTGCAATGTGGAGATATTACTGTTTGTGCATTTACAATATTCATTGATTTTTGCCATTGAAAAACGTCCAGAAATGTTTGAAGCTACTGACTGAATGAAAGGAGCTGGCATCTCACTCTCTTTGAATCTTCTTTATCATGCTAGGATTAGCAGGAAAAAGCAAAAAATTTCAGAATTGCACCTTGCAATGTGGAGATATTACTGTTTGTGCATTTACAATATTCATTGATTTTTGCCATTGAAAAACGTCCAGAAATGTTTGAAGCTACTGACTGAATGAAAGGAGCTGGCATCTCACTCTCTTTGAATCTTCTTTATCATGCTAGGATTAGCAGGAAAAAGCAAAAAATTTCAGAATTGCACCTTGCAATGTGGAGATATTACTGTTTGTGCATTTACAATATTCATTGATTATTGCCATTGAAAAACATCATGTTATTCATATACCAGAAATGTTTGAAGCTACTGACTGAATGAAAGGAGCTGGCATCTCACTCTCTTTGAATCTTCTTTATCATGCTAGGATTAGCAGGAAAAAGCAAAAAATTTCAGAATTGCACCCTGCAATGTGGAGATATTACTGTTTGTGCATTTACAATATTCATTGATTTTTGTCATTGAAAAGCATCCAGAAATGTTTGAAGCTACTGACTGAATGAAAGGAGCTGGCATCTCACTCTCTTTGAATCTTCTTTATCATGCTAGGATTAGCAGGAAAAAGCAAAAAAATTCAGAATTGCACCTGCAATGTGGAGATATTACTGTTAGTGCATTTACAATATTCATTGATTTTTGCCATTGAAAAACATCATGTTATTCATATACCAGAAATGTTTGAAGCTACTGACTGATTGAAAGGAGCTGGCATCTCACTCTCTTTGAATCTTCTTTATCATGCTAGGATTAGCAGGAAAAAGCAAAAAATTTCAGAATTGCACCTTGCAATGTGGAGATATTATTGTTTGTGCATTTACAATATTCATTGATTTTAGCCATTGAAAAACGTCCAGAAATGTTTGAAGCTACTGACTGAATGAAAGGAGCTGGCATCTCACTCTCTTTGAATCTTCTTTATCATGCTAGGATTAGCAGGAAAAAGCAAAACATTTCAGAATTGCACCTTGCAATGTGGAGTTATTACTGTTTGTGCATTTACAATATTCATTGATTTTTGCCATTGAAAAACGTCCAGAAATGTTTGAAGCTACTGACTGAATGAAAGGAGCTGGCATCTCACTCTCTTTGAATCTTCTTTATCATGCTAGGATTAGCAGGAAAAAGCAAAAAATTTCAGAATTGCACCTTGCAATGTGGAGATATTACTGTTTGTGCATTTACAATATTCATTGATTTTTGCCATTGAAAAACATGTTATTCATATACCAGAAATGTTTGAAGCTACTGACTGAATGAAAGGAGCTGGCATCTCACTCTCTTTGAATCTTCTTTATCATGCTAGGATTAGCAGGAAAAAGCAAAAAATTTCAGAATTGCACCTTGCAATGTGGAGATATTACTGTTTGTGCATTTACAATATTCATTGATTTTTGCCATTGAAAAACGTCCAGAAATGTTTGAAGCTACTGACTGAATGAAAGGAGCTGGCATCTCACTCTCTTTGAATCTTCTTTATCATGCTAGGATTAGCAGGAAAAAGCAAAAAATTTCAGAATTGCACCTTGCAATGTGGAGATATTACTGTTTGTGCATTTACAATATTCATTGATTTTTGCCATTGAAAAACATCATGTTATTCATATACCAGAAATGTTTGAATCTACTGACTGAATGAAAGGAGCTGGCATCTCACTCTCTTTGAATCTTCTTTATCATGCTAGGATTAGCAGGAAAAAGCAAAAAATTTCAGAATTGCACCCTGCAATGTGGAGATATTACTGTTTGTGCATTTACAATATTCATTGATTTTTGCCATTGAAAAGCATCCAGAAATGTTTGAAGCTACTGACTGAATGAAAGGAGCTGGCATCTCACTCTCTTTGAATCTTCTTTATCATGCTAGGATTAGCAGGAAAAAGCAAAAAATTTCAGAATTGCACCCTGCAATGTGGAGATATTACTGTTTGTGCATTTACAATATTCATTGATTTTTGCCATTGAAAAGCATCCAGAAATGTTTGAAGCTACTGACTGAATGAAAGGAGCTGGCATCTCACTCTCTTTGAATCTTCTTTATCATGCTAGGATTAGCAGGAAAAAGCAAAAAATTTCAGAATTGCACCTTGCAATGTGGAGATATTACTGTTTGTGCATTTGCAATATTCATTGATTTTTGCCATTGAAAAACGTCCAGAAATGTTTGAAGCTACTGACTGAATGAAAGGAGCTGGCATCTCACTCTTTGAATCTTCTTTATCATGCTAGGATTAGCAGGAAAAAGCAAAAAAATTCAGAATTGCACCTTGCAATGTGGAGATATTACTGTTAGTGCATTTACAATATTCATTGATTTTTGCCATTGAAAAACATCATGTTATTCATATACCAGAAATGTTTGAAGCTACTGACTGAATGAAAGGAGCTGGCATCTCACTCTCTTTGAATCTTCTTTATCATGCTAGGATTAGCAGGAAAAAGCAAAAAATTTCAGAATTGCACCTTGCAATGTGGAGATATTATTGTTTGTGCATTTACAATATTCATTGATTTTTGCCATTGAAAAACGTCCAGAAATGTTTGAAGCTACTGACTGAATGAAAGGAGCTGGCATCTCACTCTCTTTGAATCTTCTTTATCATGCTAGGATTAGCAGGAAAAAGCAAAAAATTTCAGAATTGCACCTTGCAATGTGGAGTTATTACTGTTTGTGCATTTACAATATTCATTGATTTTTGCCATTGAAAAACGTCCAGAAATGTTTGAAGCTACTGACTGAATGAAAGGAGCTGGCATCTCACTCTCTTTGAATCTTCTTTATCATGCTAGGATTAGCAGGAAAAAGCAAAAAATTTCAGAATTGCACCTTGCAATGTGGAGATATTACTGTTTGTGCATTTACAATATTCATTGATTTTTGCCATTGAAAAACATCATGTTATTCATATACCAGAAATGTTTGAAGCTACTGACTGAATGAAAGGAGCTGGCATCTCACTCTCTTTGAATCTTCTTTATCATGCTAGGATTAGCAGGAAAAAGCAAAAAATTTCAGAATTGCACCTTGCAATGTGGAGATATTACTGTTTGTGCATTTACAATATTCATTGATTTTTGCCATTGAAAAACGTCCAGAAATGTTTGAAGCTACTGACTGAATGAAAGGAGCTGGCATCTCACTCTCTTTGAATCTTCTTTATCATGCTAGGATTAGCAGGAAAAAGCAAAAAATTTCAGAATTGCACCTTGCAATGTGGAGATATTACTGTTTGTGCATTTACAATATTCATTGATTTTTGCCATTGAAAAACGTCCAGAAATGTTTGAAGCTACTGACTGAATGAAAGGAGCTGGCATCTCACTCTCTTTGAATCTTCTTTATCATGCTAGGATTAGCAGGAAAAAGAAAAAAATTTCAGAATTGCACCTTGCAATGTGGAGATATTACTGTTTGTGCATTTACAATATTCATTGATTTTTGCCATTGAAAAACGTCCAGAAATGTTTGAAGCTACTGACTGAATGAAAGGAGCTGGCATCTCACTCTCTTTGAATCTTCTTTATCATGCTAGGATTAGCAGGAAAAAGCAAAAAATTTCAGAATTGCACCTTGCAATGTGGAGTTATTACTGTTTGTGCATTTACAATATTCATTGATTTTTGCCATTGAAAAACGTCCAGAAATGTTTGAAGCTACTGACTGAATGAAAGGAGCTGGCATCTCACTCTCTTTGAATCTTCTTTATCATGCTAGGATTAGCAGGAAAAAGCAAAAAAATTCAGAATTGCACCTTGCAATGTGGAGATATTACTGTTAGTGCATTTACAATATTCATTGATTTTTGCCATTGAAAAACATCATGTTATTCATATACCAGAAATGTTTGAAGCTACTGACTGAATGAAAGGAGCTGGCATCTCACTCTCTTTGAATCTTCTTTATCATGCTAGGATTAGCAGGAAAAAGCAAAAAATTTCAGAATTGCACCTTGCAATGTGGAGATATTATTGTTTGTGCATTTACAATATTCATTGATTTTTGCCATTGAAAAACGTCCAGAAATGTTTGAAGCTACTGACTGAATGAAAGGAGCTGGCATCTCACTCTCTTTGAATCTTCTTTATCATGCTAGGATTAGCAGGAAAAAGCAAAAAATTTCAGAATTGCACCTTGCAATGTGGAGTTATTACTGTTTGTGCATTTACAATATTCATTGATTTTTGCCATTGAAAAACGTCCAGAAATGTTTGAAGCTACTGACTGAATGAAAGGAGCTGGCATCTCACTCTCTTTGAATCTTCTTTATCATGCTAGGATTAGCAGGAAAAAGCAAAAAATTTCAGAATTGCACCTTGCAATGTGGAGATATTACTGTTTGTGCATTTACAATATTCATTGATTTTTGCCATTGAAAAACATCATGTTATTCATATACCAGAAATGTTTGAAGCTACTGACTGAATGAAAGGAGCTGGCATCTCACTCTCTTTGAATCTTCTTTATCATGCTAGGATTAGCAGGAAAAAGCAAAAAATTTCAGAATTGCACCTTGCAATGTGGAGATATTACTGTTTGTGCATTTACAATATTCATTGATTTTTGCCATTGAAAAACGTCCAGAAATGTTTGAAGCTACTGACTGAATGAAAGGAGCTGGCATCTCACTCTCTTTGAATCTTCTTTATCATGCTAGGATTAGCAGGAAAAAGCAAAAAATTTCAGAATTGCACCTTGCAATGTGGAGATATTACTGTTTGTGCATTTACAATATTCATTGATTTTTGCCATTGAAAAACGTCCAGAAATGTTTGAAGCTACTGACTGAATGAAAGGAGCTGGCATCTCACTCTCTTTGAATCTTCTTTATCATGCTAGGATTAGCAGGAAAAAGAAAAAAATTTCAGAATTGCACCTTGCAATGTGGAGATATTACTGTTTGTGCATTTACAATATTCATTGATTTTTGCCATTGAAAAACGTCCAGAAATGTTTGAAGCTACTGACTGAATGAAAGGAGCTGGCATCTCACTCTCTTTGAATCTTCTTTATCATGCTAGGATTAGCAGGAAAAAGCAAAAAATTTCAGAATTGCACCTTGCAATGTGGAGTTATTACTGTTTGTGCATTTACAATATTCATTGATTTTTGCCATTGAAAAACGTCCAGAAATGTTTGAAGCTACTGACTGAATGAAAGGAGCTGGCATCTCACTCTCTTTGAATCTTCTTTATCATGCTAGGATTAGCAGGAAAAAGCAAAAAATTTCAGAATTGCACCTTGCAATGTGGAGATATTACTGTTTGTGCATTTACAATATTCATTGATTTTTGCCATTGAAAAACATCATGTTATTCATATACCAGAAATGTTTGAATCTACTGACTGAATGAAAGGAGCTGGCATCTCACTCTCTTTGAATCTTCTTTATCATGCTAGGATTAGCAGGAAAAAGCAAAAAATTTCAGAATTGCACCCTGCAATGTGGAGATATTACTGTTTGTGCATTTACAATATTCATTGATTTTTGCCATTGAAAAGCATCCAGAAATGTTTGAAGCTACTGACTGAATGAAAGGAGCTGGCATCTCACTCTCTTTGAATCTTCTTTATCATGCTAGGATTAGCAGGAAAAAGCAAAAAATTTCAGAATTGCACCTTGCAATGTGGAGATATTACTGTTTGTGCATTTACAATATTCATTGATTTTTGCCATTGAAAAACGTCCAGAAATGTTTGAAGCTACTGACTGAATGAAAGTAGCTGGCATCTCACTCTCTTTGAATCTTCTTTATCATGCTAGGATTAGCAGGAAAAAGCAAAAAATTTCAGAATTGCACCTTGCAATGTGGAGATATTACTGTGTGCATTTACAATATTCATTGATTTTTGCCATTGAAAAACATCATGTTATTCATATACCAGAAATGTTTGAATCTACTGACTGAATGAAAGGAGCTGGCATCTCACTCTCTTTGAATCTTCTTTATCATGCTAGGATTAGCAGGAAAAAGCAAAAAATTTCAGAATTGCACCCTGCAATGTGGAGATATTTCTGTTTGTGCATTTACAATATTCATTGATTTTTGCCATTGAAAAGCATCCAGAAATGATTGAAGCTACTGACTGAATGAAAGGAGCTGGCATCTCACTCTCTTTGAATCTTCTTTATCATGCTAGGATTAGCAGGAAAAAGCAAAAAATTTCAGAATTGCACCTTGCAATGTGGAGATATTACTGTTTGTGCATTTAGAATATTCATTGATTTTTGCCATTGAAAAACGTCCAGAAATGTTTGAAGCTACTGACTGAATGAAAGGAGCTGGCATCTCACTCTTTGAATCTTCTTTATCATGCTAGGATTAGCAGGAAAAAGCAAAAAAATTCAGAATTGCACCTTGCAATGTGGAGATATTACTGTTAGTGCATTTACAATATTCATTGATTTTTGCCATTGAAAAACATGTTTTTCATACACCAGAAATGTTTGAAGCTACTGACTGAATGAAAGGAGCTGGCATCTCACTCTCTTTGAATCTTCTTTATCATGCTAGGATTAGCAGGAAAAAGCAAAAAATTTCAGAATTGCACCTTGCAATGTGGAGATATTACTGTTTGTGCATTTACAATATTCATTGATTTTTGCCCTTGAAAAACATGTTTTTCATATACCAGAAATGTTTGAAGCTACTGACTGAATGAAAGGAACTGGCATCTCACTCTCTTTGAATCTTCTTTATCATGCTAGGATTAACAGGAAAAAGCAAAAAATTTCAGAATTGCACCTTGCAATGTGGAGATATTACTGTTTGTGCATTTACAATATTCATTGATTTTTGCCATTGAAAAACGTCCAGAAATGTTTGAAGCTACTGACTGAATGAAAGGAGCTGGCATCTCACTCTCTTTGAATCTTCTTTATCATGCTAGGATTAGCAGGAAAAAGCAAAAAATTTCAGAATTGCACCTTGCAATGTGGAGATATTACTGTTTGTGCATTTACAATATTCATTGATTTTTGCCATTGAAAAACATGTTTTTCATATACCAGAAATGTTTGAAGCTACTGACTGAATGAAAGGAGCTGGCATCTCACTCTCTTTGAATCTTCTTTATCATGCTAGGATTAACAGGAAAAAGCAAAAAATTTCAGAATTGCACCTTGCAATGTGGAGATATTACTGTTTGTGCATTTACAATATTCATTGATTTTTGCCATTGAAAAACATGTTTTTCATATACCAGAAATGTTTGAAGCTACTGACTGAATGAAAGGAGCTGGCATCTCACTCTCTTTGAATCTTCTTTATCATGCTAGGATTAACAGGAAAAAGCAAAAAATTTCAGAATTGCACCTTGCAATGTGGAGATATTACTGTTTGTGCATTTACAATATTCATTGATTTTTGCCATTGAAAAACATGTTTTTCATATACCAGAAATGTTTGAAGCTACTGACTGAATGAAAGGAGCTGGCATCTCACTCTCTTTGAATCTTCTTTATCATGCTAGGATTAGCAGGAAAAAGCAAAAAATTTCAGAATTGCACCTTGCAATGTGGAGATATTACTGTTTGTGCATTTACAATATTCATTGATTTTTGCCATTGAAAAACGTCCAGAAATGTTTGAAGCTACTGACTGAATGAAAGGAGCTGGCATCTCACTCTCTTTGAATCTTCTTTATCATGCTAGGATTAGCAGGAAAAAGCAAAAAATTTCAGAATTGCACCTTGCAATGTGGAGATATTACTGTTTGTGCATTTACAATATTCATTGATTTTTGCCATTGAAAAACATGTTTTTCATATACCAGAAATGTTTGAAGCTACTGACTGAATGAAAGGAGCTGGCATCTCACTCTCTTTGAATCTTCTTTATCATGCTAGGATTAGCAGGAAAAAGCAAAAAATTTCAGAATTGCACCTTGCAATGTGGAGATATTACTGTTTGTGCATTTACAATATTCATTGATTTTTGCCATTGAAAAACGTCCAGAAATGTTTGAAGCTACTGACTGAATGAAAGGAGCTGGCATCTCACTCTCTTTGAATCTTCTTTATCATGCTAGGATTAGCAGGAAAAAGCAAAAAATTTCAGAATTGCACCTTGCAATGTGGAGATATTACTGTTTGTGCATTTACAATATTCATTGATTTTTGCCATTGAAAAACATGTTTTTCATATACCAGAAATGTTTGAAGCTACTGACTGAATGAAAGGAGCTGGCATCTCACTCTCTTTGAATCTTCTTTATCATGCTAGGATTAGCAGGAAAAAGCAAAAAATTTCAGAATTGCACCTTGCAATGTGGAGATATTACTGTTTGTGCATTTACAATATTCATTGATTTTTGCCATTGAAAAACATGTTTTTCATATACCAGAAATGTTTGAAGCTACTGACTGAATGAAAGGAGCTGGCATCTCACTCTCTTTGAATCTTCTTTATCATGCTAGGATTAACAGGAAAAAGCAAAAAATTTCAGAATTGCACCTTGCAATGTGGAGATATTACTGTTTGTGCATTTACAATATTCATTGATTTTTGCCATTGAAAAACATGTTTTTCATATACCAGAAATGTTTGAAGCTACTGACTGAATGAAAGGAGCTGGCATCTCACTCTCTTTGAATCTTCTTTATCATGCTAGGATTAACAGGAAAAAGCAAAAAATTTCAGAATTGCACCTTGCAATGTGGAGATATTACTGTTTGTGCATTTACAATATTCATTGATTTTTGCCATTGAAAAACATGTTTTTCATATACCAGAAATGTTTGAAGCTACTGACTGAATGAAAGGAGCTGGCATCTCACTCTCTTTGAATCTTCTTTATCATGCTAGGATTAGCAGGAAAAAGCAAAAAATTTCAGAATTGCACCTTGCAATGTGGAGATATTACTGTTTGTGCATTTACAATATTCATTGATTTTTGCCATTGAAAAACGTCCAGAAATGTTTGAAGCTACTGACTGAATGAAAGGAGCTGTCATCTCACTCTCTTTGAATCTTCTTTATCATGCTAGGATTAGCAGGAAAAAGCAAAAAATTTCAGAATTGCACCTTGCAATGTGGAGATATTACTGTTTGTGCATTTACAATATTCATTGATTTTTGCCATTGAAAAACATGTTTTTCATATACCAGAAATGTTTGAAGCTACTGACTGAATGAAAGGAGCTGGCATCTCACTCTCTTTGAATCTTCTTTATCATGCTAGGATTAGCAGGAAAAAGCAAAAAATTTCAGAATTGCACCTTGCAATGTGGAGATATTACTGTTTGTGCATTTACAATATTCATTGATTTTTGCCATTGAAAAACGTCCAGAAATGTTTGAAGCTACTGACTGAATGAAAGTAGCTGGCATCTCACTCTCTTTGAATCTTCTTTATCATGCTAGGATTAGCAGGAAAAAGCAAAAAATTTCAGAATTGCACCTTGCAATGTGGAGATATTACTGTGTGCATTTACAATATTCATTGATTTTTGCCATTGAAAAACATCATGTTATTCATATACCAGAAATGTTTGAATCTACTGACTGAATGAAAGGAGCTGGCATCTCACTCTCTTTGAATCTTCTTTATCATGCTAGGATTAGCAGGAAAAAGCAAAAAATTTCAGAATTGCACCCTGCAATGTGGAGATATTTCTGTTTGTGCATTTACAATATTCATTGATTTTTGCCATTGAAAAGCATCCAGAAATGATTGAAGCTACTGACTGAATGAAAGGAGCTGGCATCTCACTCTCTTTGAATCTTCTTTATCATGCTAGGATTAGCAGGAAAAAGCAAAAAATTTCAGAATTGCACCTTGCAATGTGGAGATATTACTGTTTGTGCATTTACAATATTCATTGATTTTTGCCATTGAAAAACATGTTTTTCATATACCAGAAATGTTTGAAGCTACTGACTGAATGAAAGGAGCTGGCATCTCACTCTCTTTGAATCTTCTTTATCATGCTAGGATTAGCAGGAAAAAGCAAAAAATTTCAGAATTGCACCTTGCAATGTGGAGATATTACTGTTTGTGCATTTACAATATTCATTGATTTTTGCCATTGAAAAACATGTTTTTCATATACCAGAAATGTTTGAAGCTACTGACTGAATGAAAGGAGCTGGCATCTCACTCTCTTTGAATCTTCTTTATCATGCTAGGATTAGCAGGAAAAAGCAAAAAATTTCAGAATTGCACCTTGCAATGTGGAGATATTACTGTTTGTGCATTTACAATATTCATTGATTTTTGCCATTGAAAAACATGTTTTTCATATACCAGAAATGTTTGAAGATACTGACTGAATGAAAGGAGCTGGCATCTCACTCTCTTTGAATCTTCTTTATCATGCTAGGATTAACAGGAAAAAGCAAAAAATTTCAGAATTGCACCTTGCAATGTGGAGATATTACTGTTTGTGCATTTACAATATTCATTGATTTTTGCCATTGAAAAACATGTTTTTCATATACCAGAAATGTTTGAAGCTACTGACTGAATGAAAGGAGCTGGCATCTCACTCTCTTTGAATCTTCTTTATCATGCTAGGATTAACAGGAAAAAGCAAAAAATTTCAGAATTGCACCTTGCAATGTGGAGATATTACTGTTTGTGCATTTACAATATTCATTGATTTTTGCCATTGAAAAACATGTTTTTCATATACCAGAAATGTTTGAAGCTACTGACTGAATGAAAGGAGCTGGCATCTCACTCTCTTTGAATCTTCTTTATCATGCTAGGATTAGCAGGAAAAAGCAAAAAATTTCAGAATTGCACCTTGCAATGTGGAGATATTACTGTTTGTGCATTTACAATATTCATTGATTTTTGCCATTGAAAAACGTCCAGAAATGTTTGAAGCTACTGACTGAATGAAAGGAGCTGGCATCTCACTCTCTTTGAATCTTCTTTATCATGCTAGGATTAGCAGGAAAAAGCAAAAAATTTCAGAATTGCACCTTGCAATGTGGAGATATTACTGTTTGTGCATTTACAATATTCATTGATTTTTGCCATTGAAAAACATGTTTTTCATATACCAGAAATGTTTGAAGCTACTGACTGAATGAAAGGAGCTGGCATCTCACTCTCTTTGAATCTTCTTTATCATGCTAGGATTAGCAGGAAAAAGCAAAATATTTCAGAATTGCACCTTGCAATGTGGAGATATTACTGTTTGTGCATTTACAATATTCATTGATTTTTGCCATTGAAAAACATGTTTTTCATATACCAGAAATGTTTGAAGCTACTGACTGAATGAAAGGAGCTGGCATCTCACTCTCTTTGAATCTTCTTTATCATGCTAGGATTAACAGGAAAAAGCAAAAAATTTCAGAATTGCACCTTGCAATGTGGAGATATTACTGTTTGTGCATTTACAATATTCATTGATTTTTGCCATTGAAAAACATGTTTTTCATATACCAGAAATGTTTGAAGCTACTGACTGAATGAAAGGAGCTGGCATCTCACTCTCTTTGAATCTTCTTTATCATGCTAGGATTAACAGGAAAAAGCAAAAAATTTCAGAATTGCACCTTGCAATGTGGAGATATTACTGTTTGTGCATTTACAATATTCATTGATTTTTGCCATTGAAAAACGTCCAGAAATGTTTGAAGCTACTGACTGAATGAAAGGAGCTGGCATCTCACTCTCTTTGAATCTTCTTTATCATGCTAGGATTAACAGGAAAAAGCAAAAAATTTCAGAATTGCACCTTGCAATGTGGAGATATTACTGTTTGTGCATTTACAATATTCATTGATTTTTGCCATTGAAAAACATGTTTTTCATATACCAGAAATGTTTGAAGCTACTGACTGAATGAAAGGAGCTGGCATCTCACTCTCTTTGAATCTTCTTTATCATGCTAGGATTAGCAGGAAAGAGCAAAAAATTTCAGAATTGCACCTTGCAATGTGGAGATATTACTGTTTGTGCATTTACAATATTCATTGATTTTTGCCATTGAAAAACGTCCAGAAATGTTTGAAGCTACTGACTGAATGAAAGGAGCTGGCATCTCACTCTCTTTGAATCTTCTTTATCATGCTAGGATTAGCAGGAAAAAGCAAAAAATTTCAGAATTGCACCTTGCAATGTGGAGATATTACTGTTTGTGCATTTACAATATTCATTGATTTTTGCCATTGAAAAACATGTTTTTCATATACCAGAAATGTTTGAAGCTACTGACTGAATGAAAGGAGCTGGCATCTCACTCTCTTTGAATCTTCTTTATCATGCTAGGATTAGCAGGAAAAAGCAAAAAATTTCAGAATTGCACCTTGCAATGTGGAGATATTACTGTTTGTGCATTTACAATATTCATTGATTTTTGCCATTGAAAAACATGTTTTTCATATACCAGAAATGTTTGAAGCTACTGACTGAATGAAAGGAGCTGGCATCTCACTCTCTTTGAATCTTCTTTATCATGCTAGGATTAACAGGAAAAAGCAAAAAATTTCAGAATTGCACGTTGCAATGTGGAGATATTACTGTTTGTGCATTTACAATATTCATTGATTTTTGCCATTGAAAAACATGTTTTTCATATACCAGAAATGTTTGAAGCTACTGACTGAATGAAAGGAGCTGGCATCTCACTCTCTTTGAATCTTCTTTATCATGCTAGGATTAACAGGAAAAAGCAAAAAATTTCAGAATTGCACCTTGCAATGTGGAGATATTACTGTTTGTGCATTTACAATATTCATTGATTTTTGCCATTGAAAAACGTCCAGAAATGTTTGAAGCTACTGACTGAATGAAAGGAGCTGGCATCTCACTCTCTTTGAATCTTCTTTATCATGCTAGGATTAGCAGGAAAAAAGCAAAAAATTTCAGATTGCACCTCGCAATGTGGAGATATTACTGTTTGTGCATTTACAATATTCATTGATTTTTGCCATTGAAAAACATGTTTTTCATATACCAGAAATGCTTGAAGCTACTGACTGAATGAAAGGAGCTGGCATCTCACTCTCTTTGAATCTTCTTTATCATGCTAGGATTAGCATGAAAAAGCAAAAAATTTCAGAATTGCACCTTGCAATGTGGAGATATTACTGTTTGTGCATTTACAATATTCATTGATTTTTGCCATTGAAAAACGTTCCAGAAATGTTTGAAGCTACTGACTGAATGAAAGGAGCTGGCATCTCACTCTCTTTGAATCTTCTTTATCATGCTAGGATTAGCAGGAAAAAGCAAAAAATCTCAGAATTGCACCTTGCAATGTGGAGACATTACTGTTTGTGCATTTACAATATTCATTGATTTTTGCCATTGAAAAACATTTTTTCATATACCAGAAATGTTTGAAGCTACTGACTGAATGAAAGGAGCTGGCATCTCACTCTCTTTGAATCTTCTTTATCATGCTAGGATTAGCAGGAAAAAGCAAAAAATTTCAGAATTGCACCTTGCAATGTGGAGATATTACTGTTTGTGCATTTACAATATTCATTGATTTTTGCCATTGAAAAACATGTTTTTCATATACCAGAAATGTTTGAAGCTACTGACTGAATGAAAGGAGCTGGCATCTCACTCTCTTTGAATCTTCTTTATCATGCTAGGATTAACAGGAAAAAGCAAAAAATTTCAGAATTGCACCTTGCAATGTGGAGATATTACTGTTTGTGCATTTACAATATTCATTGATTTTTGCCATTGAAAAACATGTTTTTCATATACCAGAAATGTTTGAAGCTACTGACTGAATGAAAGGAGCTGGCATCTCACTCTCTTTGAATCTTCTTTATCATGCTAGGATTAACAGGAAAAAGCAAAAAATTTCAGAATTGCACCTTGCAATGTGGAGATATTACTGTTTGTGCATTTACAATATTCATTGATTTTTGCCATTGAAAAACATGTTTTTCATATACCAGAAATGTTTGAAGCTACTGACTGAATGAAAGGAGCTGGCATCTCACTCTCTTTGAATCTTCTTTATCATGCTAGGATTAACAGGAAAAAGCAAAAAATTTCAGAATTGCACCTTGCAATGTGGAGATATTACTGTTTGTGCATTTACAATATTCATTGATTTTTGCCATTGAAAAACATGTTTTTCATATACCAGAAATGTTTGAAGCTACTGACTGAATGAAAGGAGCTTGGCATCTCACTCTCTGAATCTTCTTTATCATGCTAGGATTAACAGGAAAAAGCAAAAAATTTCAGAATTGCACCTTGCAATGTGGAGAATTACTGTTTGTGCATTTACAATATTCATTGATTTTTGCCATTGAAAAACATGTTTTTCATATACCAGAAATTGTTTGAAGCTACTGACTGAATGAAAGGAGCTGGCATCTCACTCTCTTTGAATCTTCTTTATCATGCTAGGATTAGCAGGAAAAAGCAAAAAATTTCAGAATTGCACCTTGCAATGTGGAGATATTACTGTTTGTGCATTTACAATATTCATTGATTTTTGCCATTGAAAAACATGTTTTTCATATACCAGAAATGTTTGAAGCTACTGACTGAATGAAAGGAGCTGGCATCTCACTCTCTTTGAATCTTCTTTATCATGCTAGGATTAGCAGGAAAAAGCAAAAAATTTCAGAATTGCACCTTGCAATGTGGAGATATTACTGTTTGTGCATTTACAATATTCATTGATTTTTGCCATTGAAAACATGTTTTTCATATACCAGAAATGTTTGAAGCTACTGACTGAATGAAAGGAGCTGGCATCTCACTCTCTTTGAATCTTCTTTATCATGCTAGGATTAACAGGAAAAAGCAAAAAATTTCAGAATTGCACCTTGTAATGTGGAGATATTACTGTTTGTGCATTTACAATATTCATTGATTTTTGCCATTGAAAAACATGTTTTTCATATACCAGCAATGTTTGAAGCTACTGACTGAATGAAAGGAGCTGGAATCTCACTCTCTTTGAATCTTCTTTATCATGCTAGGATTAACAGGAAAAAGCAAAAAATTTCAGAATTGCACTTGCAATGTGGAGATATTACTGTGCTACTGACTGAATGAAAGGAGCTGGCATTTCACTCTCTTTGAATCTTCTTTATCATGCTAGGATTAGCAGGAAAAAGCAAAAAATTTCAGAATTGCACCTTGCAATGTGGAGATATTACTGTTTGTGCATTTACAATATTCATTGATTTTGCCATTGAAAAACATGTTTTTCATATACCAGAAATGTTTGAAGCTACTGACTGAATGAAAGGAGCTGGCATCTCACTCTCTTTGAATCTTCTTTATCATGCTAGGATTAGCAGGAAAAAGCAAAAAATTTCAGAATTGCACCTTGCAATGTGGAGACATTACTGTTTGTGCATTTACAATATTCATTAATTTTTGCCATTGAAAAACGTCCAGAAATGTTTGAAGCTACTGACTGAATGAAAGGAGCTGGCATCTCACTCTCTTTGAATCTTCTTTATGCTAGGATTAGAAAGCAAATTTCAGAATTGCACCTTGCAATGTGGAGATATTACTGTTTGTGCATTTACAATATTCATTGATTTTTGCATTGAAAAACATGTTTTTCATATACCAGAAATGTTTGAACTACTGACTGAATGAAAGGAGCTGGCATCTCACTCTCTTTGAATCTTCTTTATCATGCTAGGATACGTTTGTGCATTTACAATATTCATTGATTTTTTGCCATTGAAAAACATGTTTTTCATATACCAGAAATGTTTGAAGCTACTGACTGAATGAAAGGAGCTGGCATCTCACTCTCTTTGAAT